>NC_043014.1:2320010-2482510 GCF_006345805.1 Octopus sinensis
TAGAAAGGACAAAAAGAAAATAGGGAAGGCCAACTCTTGGTATGATAGCCATAAATACCAGAGTGTCATGTTCGTTGACACCACCCCTGGAGGTGAACTAGCGTACCACTTTAGAAGGACCCTAGATAACTTAAACTAAGAATTAAGGTTGTTGAAACCAGGCAACCCTATCAGATCTATAATTGGTAGAAGCTATCCTTTTAGTAGAACTCTCTGTACGGATAACTATTGCACTGTATGTAGATTTAGCCCACAAACGAACTGTAAAGCCAGAAATGTGGTCTATAGTATAAGATGTATAGAGGGACGATGCAGTAACAAGACAGTAACATACGTAGGGGAAACTGCAGAAGCATTGATGAGCGGGTGAATGAACATTGGAGACAACTCAAGGAGGTAAAAGCTCATCGATTCTGTACCAACACGCCGCAAGAAAACACGGGGGATCAATCAATAACATAGAGATTAAGATATTGTCCACACATAGAACAGATGCAACAATTAGACAAATTACAGAAGCTACACATATAATAGAAAATAAACCTAGCCTGAATAGAAAACTAGAATGGAGCAATAGCGCACACCACAACATATGACAATAGTGGATCCTGCAAACATAATAAATACACAGTAATTAAAGAAATAGAAATGAATATCTATATATATGTATATGTGTATATATATGTATATGTATATGTGTATATATGTTTGTGTATATGTATATATATATATATATGTATATGTAGTGTATGTATATATATGTATGTATATGTATATTCCTTTTTTTTTTTTTTCGATTAGATTTATTATTATTATTACTAATATTGTTGTTATACATACATACAAGCATATGTAATGATAAAATGGGTGGATGTAAACACATGAACAAAATTAGAACAAAAGCAACAACAACAAAAACAAAATACAAATTACAAGAATGTATATAACCAGAAGATACAAATATTACAGGCATCCCCCCCACACACACACTAAATAAACATAGACGCACATAGAGATATAAACATGCGCAAATGAAGACATACAATAGAAATATAAAATGGCTGACGGTTAGTAAGGAGAGACACAAGTAAGTGAGAAAACAAAGGACCACTGATGCGGTCACAGGAGTGTGACGAAAGAACTTTGGCCGAAATAAGATTAAGATTAATGTAAAAAATAAATATCACTGAAGCAAAATAACACCAAATATATAGTGCGTGTGTTTTTATTGGCTAAACTGGCAATATGACCATTCCGAAATATAACAATATCTGTTTCAACACACGACTTCACATAAAAAATCTTGCACAACAAATATTTAAACGTATAAATATTATATATAAATATATATATATATATATATATATATATATATATATATATATATATATATATATAAATATATTTATATATATATATATATAATATACACACACATACACACGTTTTATATGTGCATATATGTATGTATATTTTATATACATAGTATATATCTATTTACATATACATACATATGCATATGTACATACATACACACACACATATATATATATATACATACATGCATGTATATGTAGGAAGGATTGTTATAGCTAAATAACAATAAAAGGAACAGAGCAGAGTTATGTCCCCCTTATTCTGTCATTGGTGGTTGCCACTTTGATTGTCTTGCACTCTCAGCAGTCCTTGCCACATTGCATTTCTGCTAGAAAGATATCTAAACACAAGACGGACATTTAGTCTCTCTTCTTATTCTGCGTGATTCTCACTGGACTTTTATATAAAAACTAGCAGTATTGCTCGGGTTTGTAAGGGAAATAACTATATAAGCATTTTTAGAGAGTTATAGCCAAAAAAATAGCAAAAAAATGCACTAAAAATGGAAAAAAAATTATGTAAATTTTTTTTTCATCGTTGACTCATCGTAGACATTTTAGAGAGTTACTTCCCTTATATAATAGCGAAAAAATGCATTAAAATGGAAAAAAACGATGGTAATTTTATCTTTAAATCGTAGACGCATCGTAGACGCGCACTAATACCCAGAAGGGCTCGATATGAATCACGACTATAAGATACCCGGTTTTGGTTAAACTGCACCGCAAAATGTGGGAGTAGTTAGGAATCTAAATCGTAGGAGACAGACACTCACACTACTTGACTTTTATATATGAAGATGTGGCTATTAATTGGTGAAAGAAAAGAAATAGAAAGAGAGGTGGACAGAGAGAGGGGGTGGGGAGGATTTTAAGGATTGGCTCTGGGGTAAAGTAAGGTGCATATGTGTAAGGTGTCTAAGAATTGTGTAGGGGGTAGCTGAGAAGAAGAGAGAGAGAGGATAAGGAGGCAGAAGAGGAAAGGGTAGAAAAATTAGGTGAAAGGAAATGAAAGGAATTTAAAGAGAGAAGCAGATGTCTGGTAGTGTGATAGCCTAAAGTTTTTGGGGAGGAGATTTGGTAGTAATTGTTGGAGTCTGTCCTGGTTAAGGTCAGTGGCTTTGGAGTTAATGGAATTATGATATAAACAGTTATAATCAGAATATTAATTAATTATTGATACCAGAGGGAAAAAGACAAAAGTATATTAAAGATTAAAGATTAAAGTAAAATTATCATTAGGAGTAGGTTAACGAAATATATTTAAAATACAGCAAAGAACAGGAATTGAGGTATGAGTGCAACAGATCATAGAGGATATATTTTATAATTAGGGGGGATTTGAAAATTAAGGACTCGTTAGGAAAAACATAGTATATCTATATTAACCATTGTATGATGGATTCACCACTGGGATTGGGTAGGTATATATTATGATTAATGTGGAGATGCAATGGCCCAGTGGTTAGGGCAGCGGACTCGTGGTTGTAGGATCGCGGTTTCGATTCCCAGACCGGGCGTTGTGAGTGTTTATTGAGTGAAAACACCTAAAGCTCCACGAGGCTCTGGCAGGGGATGGTGGTGATCCCTGCTGTACTCTTTCACCCCAACTTTCTCTCACTCTTACTTCCTGTTTCTGTTGTACCTGTATTTCAAAGGGCTGGCCTTGTCACTCTCTGTGTCACGCTGAATATCCCCGAGAACTACGTTAAGGGTACACATGTCTGTGGAGTGCTCAGCCACTTACACGTTAATTTCACGAGCAGGCTGTTCTGTTGGTCAGATCAACCGGAACCCTCGTCGTCGTAACCGACAGAGTGCTTCCACACACATTATGATTAATAACCCATTTCACCCATTTGATCCGTCCAATAATTCTTAAATGATGAGAGAACATTCCTGCACACAAAACTGCTAAGTGCAAATTCTAAAATTAAAAAATTGATACACAGATAAAGGTAGGCTACTTTTTAGGCAATTTTTTAAATTGTCATTTCCCTTGCAATCGATTTGATCATTAGCAGGAAGTGACATTCAGAATAGATTGTTGACATTATGTAAGAACATTCCCACACACTCGTATTTATAAATATATATAAATTCATACTAACCTATCCAACGTGTGACACATTCAAGCATTTTCTGGATGCATGTCTATTTCTGTCCAATCATTTACTGTCATTTTTACAGCCTTTCAGTGTAAATTATTCTATGAAGTTATTAACTCTTACAAATATGCTTTGCAAATTGTCTGATGTCTTGAACATGTGCTAAGCAGATCTCATCCATATCTCCGCAGCTTTCATTTACTTGTGTGCTATTGTTTTACATCGGCAGATAGATATTAGGTTTTCTATATATACGTCTAGTGGTTAGGATTCCTGGTGTTCACCCAGGTGGCTCGGGTTTGATTCCCGGCATAGGAATGCATGTTTGTTGGCGTTAGGAAGGGCATCCAGCTGTAGAAACACTGCCAGATCAGACTGGGCCTGGTGCAGCCTTCTAGCTTCCCAGACCCCAGTTGAACCGTCCAATCCATGCCAGCATGGAAAGCGGACGTTAAATGATGATGATGATGATGATGACGTCAGACGAGCAGGTTGAATTCTTTTCCATGCTGGCTTGTTTTGAAGTTACAGAGATTTCTAATACTCAACATCTTAAAGGAACTTTCCAAGAATGAAATATCACAGCCAAAAACCATTTTAACAAAACATGGGCCTTAAGTAATTTAGAGATGTTTCTAGCTCTAAAATTTAATTCTTATTGTGATTGAAGATCAATGATCCTGTGTTGGGATGACATCTATAGCTAACTTTAACAATATTTCTATCAAAGGTCTTGTTATACTTAGGTATGTGGGAATTGAATGTGAGCATTTCCAGTTATATTTGTAGCCATCTTCATGCTGTATGGAGAATTATATTTTAAAATTTTCTTACATCAACAACTTTTTTTTCTTTCTTTTTTGGCCAGCCGAAGTTTCATTTGCTATAGGTTACATTGGAAGGTGGCAAGCTGGCAGAAACAGTAGCACACTGGGTGAAATGCTTAGAGGTATTTTTTCTGCTGTTACGTTCTGAGTTCAAATTCCGCCAAGGTTGACTTTGCCTTTCATCCTTTCGGGGTCAATAAATTAATACCATTTACGCATATAGACATATTTTACTCAGTGTTTTTACACATTTTTTCCTGTATTTTTGCCCTTAGCCCTGTTTCTTCTTGTGTTACACGTATGTATAATTCTTTTTGTGCATGCGTGTGTGTGTGCATATATAGACATGTGCGGGTATATACGTATATGGGCGTGTGTGCGTGCATAAGGGTATGTGCATATGTATACGTGGTTTACTCTTTGTATACTCCCTTATGCCGTTTTTCTGTATTGTTACCCTTAACCCCGTCTTTTCTTGTGCTTGTGCATATGAAGACATGTGTATGACCCTTTTCAGTGCATGTGTGTGTGGGGGAGGTTGTATGTATATGCATATACATTTGGCGAAGGTTGCGAGGGAGGATGTGTACGTTTTCAAGCGAGAGTGGATGAATGTATAGTTTTAGGCGCATGCAGGTGGGTGTCCGGGTGCACATGTGTAGGTATGAACAGGCACGCTTACACGAATACTATGAACTTTTACCCCCTTACTTTACTCCCTTACTTAGCGGTCATTCGCATAACACTTTTGTCTTAATAACAGTCAATCACACAGTAATTTCCCTTTGTATAACGGTCATTTTTCATAGCATTTTTCCAATGGCTGGATAACTGAAGAGATGGTGGCGTGGATTTCCACCTCGGCATCCGAAACTCGGAGTTTTATCATGGCTACAAAATAATTGTCACATATCACATTTACAGATATATATATATATATATCTTTATATATATATATATATATATATATATATATATAATGCACACACATACAGTTCACTAGTCTACAAGGAAGAGAGATCACTCACAAGGGGCAGGAATATTAACAACACTTTTACCAGTGACTGGGGAGTCGATATCATTTTCTTAACATGCTTTCCCTTGTTTTGTCTGTTTCATCATCATCATCATCATCATCATCATCATCGTTTAACGTCCGTTTTCCGCTCTAGCACGGGTTGGATGGTTCGACCGGGGTCTGGGAAGCCAGGAGGCTGCACCAGGCTCCAGTCTGATCTGGCAGTGCTTCTACAGCTGGATGCCCTTCCTAACGCCAACCACTCCGCGAGTGTAGTGGGTGCTTTTTACGTGCCACCAGCACAGTTGCCAGCGGAGTCTGGCATCGGCCACAATTGGTTGGTGCTTTTAATGTGCCACCGGCACGGAAGCCAGTCGAGGCGGCGCTGGCATCGGCCACGTTTGGATGGTTAAAAATTTTATTTATTACTTCCAGATGATCCCCAAACAAAGCCAATGCCATCAACAATAACTGAAGATCCTTCAACACGCAAACCAAATCCCAGTGCCACAACGAAGAAAACTGTTGCTATTGCTGCTTCTAATACAGGTAAATGGATTTCCTGCCACTCCTCCTTGTTACGTTGTTTTTGCTTTTGCTCTTGTTTAGCCCCAGGTCAGTCATGCTCAACAAAAAAATTTGTTATTGAGACATACTACAACTAGGAGTACATTATCTAATGTGCTTTGTATCTATGTAAATATATACATATACACACACACACACATATATATATATACACACACACACACACACACATATATATACACGTATCTTTATCTCAAAATGCAATCTCCTCATTCTACATTGAGTGAAAAATGGGATGGACCCTTTGGTTTTGTTTTGGTGTCTCGCTCTGTCGTACACAACTATGAGGATTTGCATCCCCAACGTAAATCGTCTTTTTCCCAAACTTATATTGTAATACATGTCCTTGGAGTAGTAATTGTGCGTGGCTGAAGAAGGCTATAGACATACAAATTACATCAATTATGCATTGATATAAACCGTCTAATAAAAGCCAGAAACATATGTACCACTAAATCCTTTGCATCATGTTTTTCTTTTGATAAATATATATATACACATATACATACACACACACATATATACACATAACTACAATAAACAGTATGAATAAATTATATTACGTGCGTTTCCATAATGTAGCTATTTATTTGTTCCGAGCTGAATTATATAACCAAACCCTTTCATCAGACATTTTGAACAGTTCACAGATAAGATTGATCTCACACACACATATCAGTACATGTATGAGTATGTATATATATATATGTATTCATGTATATCTGTGTGTGTGATGTACATGTGTGTATACATACATACATACATACATACATACATACATATATATATATTTAACAGCGGTGCATCAGCATGGCCGCAGCTCTGAGCTGAAACTAGAGAAAAAAAATATATGTGTATATATATATATATTATATATTATATATATGTATGTATGTGTGTATATATATATATATGTATATATATATATATATATATATATATATATATTATATATATATATATATATATATATATACATGTTCAGTTAAAGGTTAAATACCTCATGAAGAGATAAAAAATCGAATGAATTTACTGGTATATCACCTATTATAAATATTGAATATTATATTTAATCTTCAAGAACAAGGAAATTGGGTAAACTGAGGTTTGTAATTACTCAAGAAAAATAAAAAATGCAGAAGGATAAATTAATAATTATTTATTAATTACAAAAATTGACATAGTCTCTGACAGCTGTTTCGATTCAAAATTTTAGAAATTAATTAGAATCATGAAAAACATTATAACGTTGAATCTTATCGGATGTAGCAAGAAGGTATACTATTATATTTTTATAAAAATATTTTTGGATAAAATCATTGAAGCTTGTCTCTCATATTTACTTCTTTCATTTGTGTTTTTCCTTTTCTTTTTTTTTTCATTTCTAATGAATTTCTTCTTTTCTTTTGATCAGAAACGGTGAATATTATGATTAAAAGTGTCATAGGAACGCTAATCATCCTCATCATTGTGATTGTCTTTTCCATCATTCTGTACAAATATAGAGCTACACGGGCAAAAATTCAAAGTTAGTTTATGTCCATTCAGATTTCTTATAAACCACCTTTAAATTACATGTCTATGTCCACCTTGCCTTTGGTTTTATTCCTTTTGTCTACCTGTAGGTAACATTTACCTTTCTTCCTTCTATATTTTTTACCTTTTACCAATTCTGTGAGTGAGTCAATGTTTGTGTGTGTGTTTGATTTGGTGTATGCGTGCGTGTGTGTCTGTTTTTGTGTGTACGTACTTTACAGAAATGATTCTGTTCTCTTTAACCAATTCCATTAATTAAATCTCTCTTAGTCTCTTTCAGGACCTCGAAAAACTCCAGAAAAGTAAGATAAGATTTTGCTTAATTTTACATTGCCACTGTTGGGGTGGGGCTACCAGGGGTGGAGCTACCTGGGGTGGTGCTACCAGGGGTGGTGCTACCAGGGGTGGTGCTACCAGGGGTGGGGCTACCAGGGGTGGGGCTACCAGGGGTGGTGCTACCAGGGGTGGGGCTACCAGGGGTGGGGCTACCAGGGGTGGGGCTACCAGGAGTGGTGCTACTGCAGATTCATGTTTGTGTATGCATATATACACACACAAATGGTGTATGTCTGTGTGTGTGCCTATGTGTATATATGAATATACATATGCCTTTTATGTTTTAGTTGTTTGAGTCATTTGACTGGCCATGCTGGGGCACCGCCTCGAATATATGAGTGTATGTATATTAATTTTAGTAAGAATAGCTTTGACAATGTATTGTGGAAGGATTCCGACCACCCTTAAGTGACCAGAGGTGGACTGACCCATTGCATACCAATGCAGTCCTTTCTGTTGCACAATACATCTGATGCCTTTTATGGCCAAATTCTCTCTCAAAATGCTTCCACTATGTCATACATGCACAGAGACCAATTCTCACATTTCCTGTTTGTGCTTTTACAAATTTGCGAGTTCTTTGATGCTTTGTGACAATCTTATAATAATAATGATGATAATAATAATAATAATAATAATATTAATAATAATAATAATAATAATAATATTAATGAAATTATTGTATACAGTGCTCAGGTGCACCACAACTTGTCAGAGTATATGCAGTAATGTACAAATGTCTGGAAAGCGAACAATGTATGAGTCAGATACGTGCTTGCGTGTATATGGAGGGGAGAAAATCAGGTGTAGTGTTGGCGAATCTCAGAAAGCTTGGAAGTTTTGAAGGATGCAGTGCTCCGACAACTAACAACTGATGCCGGCAGTTTGTTCCATGCTTCAGCAACTCTCAGCGCGAAAAAATGCTTCCTAAAGTCATGGGAGCTGTGCTGTTTTCTTACTTTGTAAATATGTCCACGGGTGTTAGACAGGTGGAGTTTGAAAAGGTGCTCAGAGTCATTGTTTGTAAGATGGTTAATAATTTTATGGGTGTCTGCCAAGTCAGCTGCCAGATGTAGGAGTTTCAATGTGTCCATGCCCAGGGAAGTAAGGCGTTCAGAATATGGCAAATGCCTGATGGAGGGTATTCTCTTAGTTGCACGTCACTGAACAGCTTCCAGACGATTGATATCCTGGGCAAGATAGGGGTTCCAGACCGGTGATGCAAATTCCAGGTGAGGTCTTACCATAGCTATATAAAGCCGCAGATATCTTCATGTACATATTTACAGAATGGTATTAACAAATGGTTAATGCATTTCATGGATGACAACTAAATATGGTTATGAATCACAAAAGTACTTTTAAAATTTCAGAGTTAAAAAAATAAAAATGGGAAAAAGAATTCGTGCTGGAATATGAGTGTGTGTGTGTGTGTGTAGGTGTACTTGTGTGTGTATTTGTGTGTATGCATTTATATATCTGTATCATAAGTGCATATACAAATATATATACATCAATATGTGTATATACATATATACATTTTTGTAAAGATATATATATATATAGATAGATAGATAGATAGATAGATAGATAGATAGATAGATAGATAGATAGATAGATAGATAGATAGATAGATAGATAGATGGATGGACAGATGGATAGATAGATGGATAGATACAGATATACATATATATATATTTTTTATTTTATTTGTTATTTATGCTTTGGTTTATGTCTATCACTGTTTGAGTTGCATAATAGTGGTTTTATCTCTAATTTAAATTTTATATATTGATATATATATATATATATATATATATATATATATATAGTTATCAGTAATAATGAAGGGTGAAATTAATTGATTTGGAATAATTATCAATTACACCAAGTAGATTTCGGCATGTAAAAGCCCCATTCGAGGAAAATTTAAGTAATACTAAGTAATTAAGGGTTTAGCAACGAATTGCCTCACCAACACACCGAATTTAGAAATAGCAGTCAAAGAGATATAGCTATTCCTTCTACTAAAAGGGGGATCTCAGTAAAAACACAGCACTTGAAAGGCAAGTGTTTGCCTTTCAAGTGCTGTGTTTTTACTGAGATCCCCCTTTTAGTAGAAGGAATAGCTATATCTCTTTGACTGCTATTTCTAAATTCGGTGTGTTGGTGAGGCAATTCGTTGCTAAACCCTTAATTACTTAGTATTATATATATATATATATATATATATATATGTATAAGGTATGTGTAATCTGGTATTTGTGTTTTCTTTAGCAACCAGAGACAAGAGAATGCGATGAACAGAAGACTGGGCCTTATCCATTTGCAAGGGACTCCAAAGAATATACAGATGTACAACAATGTGGGTAAACTCATGTCCCTTCTTTCTGCTAAACACTCACACATACACCTGCACAAATGCATACATACACCCATATACACATACGTACACACAGACAATGACCCCTCTTCCTTGCTCTGATATCATCATCATCATCATCATCATCGTTTAGCGTCCGCTTTCCATGCTGGCATGGGTTGGACGGTTCAACTGGGGTCTGGGAAGCCAGGAGGCTGCACCAGGCCCAGTCTGATCTGGCAGTGTTTCTACAGCTGGATGCCCTTCCTAACACCAACCACTCCGAGAGTGTAGTGGGTGCTTTTTACGTGCCACCGGCACAGGTGCCAGGCGAGTCTGGTAAACGGCCACGATCGGATGGTGCTTTTTACGTGCCACCGGCATGGGGGCCAGGTGAGGCTGGCAACGGCCACGAACGGATGATGCTTTTTACGTGCCACTGGCACGAGGCCAGTCGGGGCGGCGCTGGCAACAGCCACGTTCGGATGGTTCTCTTACGTGCCACCGGCACTGGTATCACAGCTCCAATTTCCATTGATGTTGATCGATTTCGATATGTAGAATGGAATTAGTTGAGAAAGATTTCTCTAGGTTGATGCCATTCCTGTCTCCAATCCAAGGTTACATTCTGCATGGCCAGACATATCTTTTATGGACATTTTGGACCCAGTGGCATCCCTTGTAAGCAGATGATGCTTATTTACAAACATTAGGTTATCTCAGGATAAGGTGACAGTCACACACACACACATGCATATGTGAGTGTGAGTGTGTGTGTGTGTGTTTCTGTATATACATATATACCAATACAAACACACACACGGATATATATATATATATATATATATATATATACATACATACACATATTTATCAATATAAGGGTAGCAAAAAATTCAAGAAAAATTTTCCACCACCAGCGGTCTAGTGAGAAAGCAAAAATAGTCACAGACTATATAATATACATTCAACAATATTAAGGAATGGCCCTGATAGGCCATTCAACTCACTAGAAAGAGCAGATAAACTCAAACCGCTAAATAGTTGTAATTCTGAAACTAAAGTAGAAATAGTTTCAGAATTACATCTATTTAGCAGTTTGAGTTTGGCTGCTCTTTCTAGTGAGTCGAATGGCCTATCAAGGCCATTCCTTAATATTGTTATATATATACACATACGTATATATACATACATACACCTATACATATGTATGTATGTATGTGTATATATATATATATATATATGCTCGATCTGTAGGAAAGGTGTAGGTAGAAACTCCATTAGATGTACCCAGTGCAAGCTATGGACGCATAAGAGGTGCAGCAGTATCAAAGGGAAATTAACTGATAAGATAGCTTTCATGTGCGGCAGATGCACAGGGACAGTAGACACCACAGATACTCAGAAAACAGATTCCATCACATGCCAGGGGAAGAAACTAGAAGTAGTTGATAGCTTCCACTTCCTAGGTGAGCAAGTTAGTAGTGGGGGTGGATGCTCAGAGAGTGTCACCACTAGAATAAGTATAGCCTGGGCAAAGTTTAGAAAGCTCCTACCCCTACTGGCGACAAAGGGTCTCTCGCTCAGAGTGAAAGGTAGATTGTACGATGCATGTGTGCTAACTGCCATGCTTCACGGTAGTGAAACATGGGCGGTGACTGCAGAGGACATGCGTAGACTTGAAAGAAATGAAGCTAGCATGATCTACTGGATGTGTAATGTCAGTGTGAATGCACGACAGAGTGTAAGCACCCTGAGAGAAATGCTGGACATAAGAAGCATCAGATGTGGTGTGCAAGAGAGACGCTTGCGATGGTATGGTCATGTACTGCGGATGGATGAGGAGAGATGTGTGAAGAAGTGCCGCTCCCAAACAGTTGAAGGTATCAGGGGGAGAGGTAGACCCAGGAAGACATGGGATGAGGTAGTCAAGCATGACCTCAGAGCGTTGGGCCTCACAGAGGCAATGACGAAGGACTGAGATCTCTGGAGATATGCTGTGACTGCAAAGACCCGGGCTGCTTCCTGTACCAGTTCCGCATAGCCCCTGCCCATTCAAAGTACCTTGGATTCCAGAATATCCCGCTGTACTTGAGGAGATCTGTTGAGTCAAGTACATGAGCATCGAAATAAATATCAATGGAAATAGTAGTTGTGACACCTGTGCCGGTGGCACATAAAGAGCACCATCCGAACATGGCCGATGCCAGCACCGCCTTGACTGGCTTCCATGCCGGTGGCACGTTAAAAGCACCAACCAATCGTGGTCTATACCAGACTCCCCTGGCACCTGTGCTGGTGGCACGTAAAAAGCTCCCACTACACTCGCGGAGTGGTTGGCGTTAGGAAGGGCATCCAGCTGTAGAAACACTGCCAGATAAGACTGGAGCCTGGTGCAGCCCCTGGCTCCAAGATCCCGGTCGAACCGTCCAACCCGTGCTAGTGCGGAAAACGGACGTTAAACGATGATGATGATGCTGATGATGATGCATATGTGGGCACAGGATGTCAGGAAACTTGTACAGCAAAAAAGTACAAAGCACGAGTACGCGTTCGCCACCACAACCTCGTCTAGGCTTAGCAGCCCTTCCTGATTGTTTTCACTGTCCTGTTTGTGTTACCTATTTTGACCCTCCGCGAAATCCCAAATTTCATTTAGTTTGCTTTGCAGGAGCAACTGTTTCATTGAAAGCGTATATTGTTGTTAAATGTTCGAAATGTGAGACTAGGGAAACAGCCAGCAACTGATGAAGGGTCATTCTTTATGTTTGTTACACTCTGAGAATGTAATGGGTGCTCTTTAGGTGCCACTGGCACAGGAGCCAGTCAAGTGGAAATGGCATAGGTCACTCTTGAATGGTGCTTTTCACATGTCACTGGCATGGGTGCCTGTCAGGCGGCACTGGCATCGACATCGAGATAGACAGACAGACAGACAGATCTACTTATCTATCTGTCTGTCTGTCTGTCTATAATGGTGTTAACAATCCGCTTAGAGGTGTGGGTTAATGAGATAAAATATGAATTGGTCATTTGTTATGACTGGAAGTAACTGCAAACACTCAACGCACACACACACATCCACGCTGTCTGTTTCTTTTTTTCTTTTTCTTTTTACTTGTTTCAGTCATTTGACTGCGGCCATGGTGGAGCACCACCTTTAATCGAGCAACTCGACCCCGGGATTATTCTTTTGTAAGACCAGTACTTATTCTATCGGTCACTTTTGCTGAACCGCTAAGTGACGGGGATATAAACACACCAGCATCGGTTGTCAAGCAATGCTAGGGGGGACAAACACGGACACACAAACACACATCCACATATATATATATATATATTATATATATATATATATATATATATATATATATACATATAGTTTCCGCCTACCAAATTCACTCACAAGGCTTTGGTCGGCCCGAGGTTATAGTAGAAGACACTTGCCCAAGGTGCCACGCAGTGGGACTGAACCCGGAACCATGTGGTCGGTAAGCAAGCCACTTACCACACAGCCACTCCTGTCTGTTTCTTTTCTTTTAAATTTACTATTCTATTATTTTTTTTTATTCGACAGAATATGTCTTGTGGCTCTGCCATTTTCAACCCATTGCATTCTGTTTGCATTTTCACGATGATACTTATTCCGTTGTTCTTTTGCCAGGCATATGACTGTTGAGGAGAATGAGGAAGGCCCACTTCACATGGAACTTACCACAGATGACACTCACTGCAGTAGGAAACCACTGGTTCCCCTCCCACCACTGCTCTTACAGCTAAGACACAATATTACCATGCGTCTAGAGAGGAGACCTATCTCTCTCATTCTCTTTCCCATTCTTTCTCTCTATCTATCTAGCTATATATGCAGGTGTCTATCTGTGTCGGTCACTACTTAGCTAACTCTCATCTTTATATATAAAACAAAAGTTGTGTGTGTGTGTGTCTGTCTACTCTGATTTAGATTCTTAACTACTCCCACATTTTGCGGTGCACTTTAACCAAAAGCGGGTATCTTATAGTCATGATTCATATCGAGCCCTTCTGGGTATTAGCGCGCGTCTATGATGAGTCTAAGATTTAAAAAAAAATTTACCATCATTTTTCCGCATTTTTAATGATTTTTGCTCGGGTTATACAAGGGAAGTAACTCTCTAAAAATGCTTATATTGTTATTTCCCTTGCAAACCCGAGCAACGCCGGGCGATACTGCTACGTTGTTCTATAAACATAAGCTGTCTCTCTTCATGTCACACCCTGGTCTCTGTAGAATATTTCTTTCTTAACTGCTGCATTTCACATGTGGCTCCATGTGTATGTCTGTGTATCTGTGAACAGGGTGCATCAGTTTTTTGAGGTTATTTCTATGAATTTATAAAAAGACACATAGCACCTCAACAAAACGCTATATTTGAAAACCAATTGGTACAAATAATTTTGAGAATTGTTTAACCCTTTCGTTACCGTATTTATTTTGAGATGCTCTGTGTTTCTTTCAATTACTTTAAATATAACAAAGAATTTAGTAAAATAACTTACTTATCGTTCAGCCAGTGTTAGGAACATAAATTGTGACTAAGGTTTGGTGGAAGATTTTAATTCAAAACTTATGAAAACAAGACATTTGTATTACAGAGCCAGAGCTGGTTTCAGCCGGCTTGGTAACAAAGGGGTTAAGCACACATATTTAGTCTGGAAGAACTTTCGGGGAAGAACTTTGGTATGTCTTCTTTTAACTAAAATCTTCCTCTAGCTCTGATGATGCATAAAATCAAATATATACCTTTTTCACCTGTAAGAAGAATGACTCAGGAAATAACCGTTCTTTCAATTGCTTGATTAACCGACGAATTAATAAACTAATTAAGCATTTTGCTGCTCAAAGTCAATTGACTACACCAAGAGACATCCCAATTAAAGAAATATTAAACTGCTTAGAATTTTGTAGACACAGGCATTGTCAGAATTTCCTGTCGTTGCTTTTTTTGCGTATTTTGTTGGTTTTAGAAATAAAAACAGTTAAAAACGAATGCAAGAGTTTCGGTCTGTCAAGTGTTCCTCTTGTTTCAATGTTGTTTTACTTAATTCGTAGAAATGAAACAAAATATTAATTATTCTGAGCAAAGAGCAACAGTGGCTGTGTGGTAAGTAGCTTGCTAACCAACCACATGGTTCCGGGTTCAGTCCCACTGCGTGGCATCTTGGGCAAATGTCTTCTGCTATAGCCCCGGGCCGACCAATGCCTTGTGAGTGGATTTGGTGGACGGAAACTGAAAGAAGCCTGTCGTATATATGTATATAGGTGCAGGAGTGGCTGTGTGGTAAGTAGCTTGCTAACCAACCACATTGTTCCGGGTTCAGTCCCACTGCGTGGCATCTTGGGCAAATGTCTTCTGCTATAGCCCCGGGCCGACCAATGCCTTGTGAGTGGATTTGGTGGACGGAAACTGAAAGAAGCCTGTCGTATATATGTATATAGGTGCAGGAGTGGCTGTGTGGTAAGTAGCTTGCTAACCAACCACATGGTTCCGGGTTCAGTCCCACTGTGTGGCATCTTGGGCAAGTGTCTTCTGCTATAGCCTTGGGCCGACCAATGCCTTGTGAGTGGATTTGGTGGACGGAAACTGAAAGAAGCCTGTCGTATATATGTATATGTATATATGTGTGTGTGTTTGTGTGTCTGTGTTTGTCCACCTAGCATTGCTTGACAACTGATGCTGGTGTGTTTACGTCCCCGTCACTTAGCGGTTCAGCAAAAGAGACCGATAGAATAAGTACTGGGCTTACAAAGAATAAGTCCCGGGAGTCGAGTTGCTCGACTAAAGGCGGTGCTCCAGCATGGCCGCAGTCAAATGACTGAAACAAGTAAAAGAGAGAGTAAAGAGATCAAGCACTGCTGTCACTATAATAATCATAGCTCTCTCTCTCTCTCTTCCTCCCTCTCTCTCTCCCTCCCACCCTCTCTCTCTCTCACTCTCTCTCTACCTATCTATCTATCTTCTGGTTCAGTTTCTAAGTTTTCACCTTGATGTCCCTCACACAACTCACTTCCAACTTCTGTCTCCTTAAATTTCTGTGTATATACAGATGTTGGGGCCAGATTAAGACCCATAGACACTCTAAACCAGTGGTTTTCAACCAGGGTTCCGCCAGTACAGTCCAGGGGTTCCACAAGAAGTTACAAAACTGCTAAAATCGACAGTAATTTTTAAGTCTCCTGTGCAGATATGTGTGCATAAGACTATTAAATTATTGCACGGGGGTTCCACGAGCCAGCGGAATGTTTCCTTGGGGTTCCGCTCCAGCAAAAAGTTTGAAAAGCATTGCTCTAAACATGTAAAAGCTTTCCATTCCCCCAAATATGTTTAATTAAAAATACAAACAATAATAAACCATAAATTTCTATTCTTCAAAATCAAACAAATCGAACAGTAAGATGGAAAACTATGATTTATTTTGTATTCTTCCACTTTATGTTTCAAAAATGTTCTACTTTTTTTAATTGTAATCTCTTTGATGAGATCCACACAGTGGCACCATGAACATTTCAAAATACTTAATTACATACATATATATTATTGTTGCATGTGATTATAATAAAGAGTTTGGATTGATATTATTTGAGATATATAGATATACTAGCAGTATCACCTGGCGTAATCGGGTTTGTAAGGGAAATAACTATATAAGCATTTTTAGAGAGCTACTTCCCTTGTTTCACCCGAGCAAAAAATCATTAAAAATGCGGAAAAATGATGGTAAATTTTTTTTTAAATTGTAGACTCATCGTAGACGTGCGCTAATACCCAGAAAGGCTCGATATGAATGACAACTATAAGATAGCCACTTTTGGTTAAACTGCACCGCAAAATGTGGGAGTATTTAGGAATCTAAATCGGAGAAGACAGAGTCTCACACACACAACTTCAATTTTATATATAAAGATATTTCAATAGTTTTAGATTCTACTTAATATTTTGCCCGTCATAATTTTGCTGTTTTTTAATTTTTAATGTAATTGATATCTAGTTGAATGGTTAACACCCACCTAATAATACATAGGCGTTTGAATTAATTTTTTTACAATCCAGCAATTCTTTCACAAGGAAGTTTGTCTATCTACACACCAATGCCCTGATGTGACTTATATATAAGGGAACTGAATTGTTTATATATCAAAAAATGTATAAAGTCGAAACAAATTGTTGGCTTTTTTGGTTGTTTAAATAATTATGTTATATTATATTATATTCATAGTATATTATGTTATTTTATAAATAAATTGTTGGATTCTCAATTAATCTCTCTAATTTATTGTTTGCAATTTACATTGTACCCCTAATTCTGTGGTATTCAACCAATGTACCAGTGAATTGGGTGTTTTACACACCCCTTGAAGGAATTCTTCTCCTTTGTTTGTTACCTTTCATATATATATGTGTGTGTGTGTGTGTGTGTGTGTGTGTGTGTGTATGGGTAGGAAGATGGCTTGAGAAGGATGTTTGGAACAATGTGGAGGAGAATGGTAGGGACTCGAGGGGAATTGGTGAAAGCTGAGGTCAGCAGAGCAAACTCAGCACCAGGCAGCCTGGCCAATCCAGGTGATATATATGCATCGACAAATGCTGTTTACTATATTGTCATTCACTGATATTGGCCATCACACAAAGCTGTAAATGTTTGTTCTACCAAACAAATTTCTGAAAATCCACAATTACCCACAAATGTTTTATAATAACAAATCAGAAGAATGGGCTGAGCAAATCATTTTACAACCTCAATTGCAACATTATGTAAACCTCTCGATCTTGCAACATTATGTAATAATTCACACAACTATTAATTACTTCCCAGGTGTCATTCAATTGTCACATGATGAATAAGATTCTTCAGAATAGCATATAAGATATGCAGAAATTCATATAAAGAACCCTAAATATATGGTAGACATTTACTGTCTCTTGTGTCTGTTAAACCTATGAAAATGATTATAAAAGCTTTGCTTATTAAACCTTTGAACTGATATTGCTAAATAATTTTAGATTAGTTCTCACGTCACATCTATAGATATTTTTAGTGAGGGATAAATAATTTTATTGATTTCACAGACACAATCTATCTATCACAGTTTTAACCTCAATCTCCCACCCTACTAACGTGTCCATATATGGTCAGTTCTACCTTGCTTCCAACAGATTTGGGGATCCATCAGACGTAAATATAATTTTCGCTGCTCAAAGTGTATTTGCTACTCCAAGAGGATCTCTAAGACATCCCAATTTCAGAAATATTTATATTCTCTTCTACTCTAGGCCTGAAATTTTTGGGGAGGTGTGGGGTAGTCGATTAGATCAACCTCAGTATGCAACTGGTACTTAATTTATCGAACCCAAAAGGATAAAAGACGGAATTTGAAAGCAGTTACAGAAATATTAAATTCACTTGTCTAAGATTTGTTGTATATTATGTATATAGAAATAGAAACAGTTAAAAAAAATACAAGCATTTCAGTGTAATAAATGTTTCATTTATTTTGATTTTTTTTTACCTTTGTAGTGGTTAGTGAAATACATTATCCCTCTTTGAGAGGCACCATACAAATGAGGACGTATCAGATAACAGCCATGCTTCAGCTGCTTAGGCCCAGTTGTGTCCGCAGCTCTGATTGGTTGGTTTTGGTGCAGTTTTGTCTCTTGCTTTATTTCGCACCAATGTGTAAACCAACCAATTGCAACCTTCAGATAAGGTCCTGTGACACAGTCTTCTAGGTTCTTCTCTGGAGCCCACTAATCTCTTTATAAGACTAGATCAACAAACCATTTGGGTCTTTTGGTCCTAGACCATTGACCACAGAGCATCCAGCGACAGCCAGCAAGTTTGAGCGACTCAGCCATATTCCAGCGACAATACCAACACCACCGCTGCATTTCAGGACCTTTCTCTACCATCGATTTCAACAATATGTACGCACCAACATCATCCAGGTTTAACTACACACTGTTTGTGAATACTCACCAAGGTTAACAGCAAGTCTACCTGCGAGATCTTCTGTACCAAGTAACCCGGCATAGGATAGAAGCCTCAACCTCTACACGCGTAGTAACCGGCTCTCCACTCTGTAGCCTCAACTTCTCTGTTACAGAACCTCTGCTATTGTGAACTGATAATTATCTCCATTTGAGTCTGAATATTCATCTAGCGTCCTGATTATAGACTTTTCTATGCTCTGTATTATCTCACACTTATAAGGCACACACGTACACAGGACAGACACACTTGTCGCACTCACAGACAAACACTCTGCTACTCACAAACACTTAAATAAAACCTTTTCTTTCTTACATTATATGGTTGCGTTTTTCTTATTCCTTTTGGCTTCTTTTGTAAAGCAACCGTGCGGCGTTTTAAAGGAGACATTCGTGACCATCTCTTTTCAGACAGTCACTCTACACCTTCTTTTACTCAATACTTTGTTGAATATACATACACTGTATCTCAATGAAAGAAAGTAGGCATATATGAAAAACAAGTCATTTAACAAAGACAAGCAGCAACGCATGAGAGCACAACATCATGGGCAAAGACGTTCATTTTTGGTACGTAGATGCGAAGAGCCATTGCAAACCTCGTCAGAAACTTCATAAGAGCAAAAGAGTTAAGTACAACAATACGTACTTGGACATAGTATCTATTTCTTTATTGCCCACAAGGGGCTAAACACAGAGAGGACAAACAAGGACAGACAAACAGATTAAGTCGATTATATTGACCCCAGTGCATAACTGGTACTTATTTAATCCACCCCGAAAGTATGAAAGGCAAAGTCGACCTCAGCGGAATTTGAACACAGAACATAACGGCAGACGAAATACCTATTTCTTTACTACCCACAAGGGGCTAAACACAGAGGAGACAAACAGATTAAGTCGATTATATCGACTCCAGTGCGTAACTGGTACTTATTTAATCGACCCTGAAAGGATGAAAGGCAAAGTCGACCTCAGCGGAATTTGAACTCAGAACGTAGCTGCAGACGAAATACCTTTTTCTTTACTACCCACAAGGGGCTAAACACAAAGAGGACAAACAAGGACAGACAAACGGATTAAGTCGATTATATCGACTCCAGTGCGTAACTGGTACTTATTTAATCGACCCCGAAAGGATGAAAGGCAAAGTCAACCTCAGCGGGATTTGAACTCAGAACATAACGGCAGACGAAATACCTATTTCTTTACTACCCACAAGGGGCTAAACACAGAGAGGACAAACAAGGACAGACAAACGGATTAAGTCGATTATATCGACCCCAGTGCATAACTGGTACTTTTTTAATTGACCCCGAAAGGATGAAAGGCAAAGTCAACCTCAGCGGAATTTGAACTCAGAACGTAGCAGCAGGTGAAATACCTATTTCTTTACTACCCATAAGGGGCTAAACACAGAAGGGACAGACAAACGGATTAAGTCGATTACATCGACCCCAGTGCGTAACTGGTACTTATTTAATCGACCCCGAAAGGATGAAAGGCAAAGTCGACCTCAGCGGAATTTGAACTCAGAACGTAGCGGCAGACGAAATACTGCCAGTTCTCCACCTTGGACATAGTATCGCAAGAGAAACAGTGTGAGGAACAACGTCACCATGTTCTAATGCAAGAGGGTGCAAAATATTACTTATTCTGGGTGTTAAAACAACGGGTCATGCACTAGGAAAGAAAAAGTTTAAAACAAGCTAAACTACCATGATGGTCAAGTTTCTCTTTGTCTTTCTTCTTCTAATGAGTCATTCGTTGAGAGTTCCTGGTTTGAAATGACTTCACTACAATATTTTTTTTTTCGCTCGTTTACAAGACTTGACATACCAGGAACTCACTTAAGTTCTTTTTTCGTCATCTGCCACCTGTATTTCTTCTGCCAGAACATGAAATTATAAGAAGTCGTTGGTCGTACTTAAAGGTTCCCCTTCTTCAAATGGTTTTGTCTGTTAACAAATGAGAGATCTACTAAAGCGTTTAATGTCAATACACCTGGCTAACGCGATGAAATGCTAATTGCGACGAGCGACTGACGTAACCCTCTTACCTGTGTAACGGAGAATGACGTGAATGGGAAACGGAGATAAAGAGAGGGGGGAAGGAGCGGAGATAATAAAGAGAAAGGAAAAAGTTGACATAAAGAGAGTCCGAGGGGTAGTCAGAGAGAGAGAGAGAAAGGCAATGTGACAGAGCCGACCAGTAGGATTGGTGACAGGTAGAAACTCAAAGTAGAATGATAGATAAACTAGAGAGAGAGAGCGTGCGTAAGAAGAAAGAGACAAAGGCATAGAAGTTGACAAAAGAGAGAGAGAGAGGATTGATACATGTAAGACGAATGAACAGGTAGTAATTGAGGAGTCGTAAAGTAAATAGGTAGAGAAATAGAAATACAATTTACGGTGAAAAAAAGGACGTTAAGAGATAGATAGAGAGATAGACACAGACAGACACATAGATAGATAGATATAGAGAGACAGATAGAGAGAGAGAGACACACACACATAGATAGATGGGTATAGAGAGAGAGATAGATAGACACATAGATAGATAGATAGAGAGAGAGAGACAGATAGACAGGGAGAGAGATAGACACATAGATAGATAGAGAGAGGGAGAGACAGACAGATAGATAGATAGATAGATAGA
Organism: Octopus sinensis; assembly: GCF_006345805.1. NCBI lineage: Eukaryota > Metazoa > Mollusca > Cephalopoda > Octopoda > Octopodidae > Octopus > Octopus sinensis. The sequence goes on from NC_043014.1 coordinate 2,341,846, forward strand.
CACATAGATAGATAGAGAGAGAGACAGATAGATAGATAGACACATAGAGAGAGAGACAGACAGATAGACACATAGATAGATAGATAGATAGATAGATAGATAGATAGATAGATAGATAGAGAGAGAGAGAGAGATAGAGAGACAGATAGATAGACACATAGATAGAGAGAGAGAGAGACAGATAGATAAAGATAGATGGATAGATAGTGGAGAAAAGGAAAGACTAAGAGACCATAGCAATTAGAACCTGAAAGTGTGCCACTGTGTGTGTGTTTCGAGGTTGAGAGAGACTTTATACACACGCAAGTGCGTGTGTGTATCTCAAAAGTATCGAAGGGGAACGGCAATAATAAATTTGATGTTAATCTAATCCAGATAACATTTGAAGCATGTTTATCAACGGTTTCCAAATAACCATGAAGAACAATTTCCGTTTCTCTCTTCCTCACTCCCCCTTTCTTTCCCCCTCTCTCTCATCATTCGTTTATTTATAAATCGAAATTCATGTGCTTTTTTTAAAAAAAAAAACTCTATCTAGTTAGTTCTAGCCCGAGCTGGAGCAATCATGTGAATATACGAGTTGATTTTGCTGTTATTAAGACACAAGCTTGGTTTAAATGAGTTGCCCTTTAAGGCCAGAAAACATTTTAAAATCCCGTCTCTGGGACTTTTATTCTAAGACGATTTGTGTGATTTGAGGAAATTTTGGCAGCTATTTCGGATCTAATAGACAAAGTATTCGAAGAGCGAGCAAATTAAATTTAGAAAAAACCCCATCAAACAAGCGGGTGAGCCTATTGAAGAGAGGGACCCCAGGGGACATTATTTAACCTACACGGGATCTATATTTGTCTATACATAGACAAATAGATATGTACACAACTAATTTGAATAATACTTTACACAACCATTTAAGAAGACATAAATGTATTTTTTATGTAAAAAGAATGAATATTTTTTATTTATAGAAGGGAAAGAGAGACTCCACCATTCAATAATACGCACTCTGTAACTTTAACCGTCAGATCCCCCTCTCTCTATTCACTCTATGTGTGTGTGTGAGTGTGTGTGTATATATATATATATATATATATATATATATATACATACACATATGCTCATGGTTCATTGAGGTAAACACACACCTTTCTATTCTTTGAATCCGCAATAGTAATAATAGTTTAATGCGTGTGTGGGAGACAGAGAGATAGAGAGAGAAAGAGAGAGAGGGAGAGTGTGTTACGTACTATTTGAATAGCGTGGTGGGTGACTATGCCAACACATACACCTACGCACACACACACTCGAGTACACACCCTCCCACTTCTCACTCATACTCACACTCATTACTCGCACTCCATTGCAAAATGGCGTCTATACCCACCCTGATCCAGCAAGTGGTTGCTGTCCTGTAGAAATCAACTCACTTCAAACTTTCCTGGCACTTTTTCCTCCCCTCCATCTGCCCCACGATCGATCTACACCAACTTTATCCCAACAATTTTACCTCTTATTCCTACAATTATCCCTTTTAATCAACAATAACAACCACCAAGCACCTGCAAAGCAACAAATTCGGATTATTATCTTTCTTTTTTTTAATTTATAATTGATTTTCTTTTCTACTTTTGCACATTTCCATTCCCAATTATCTCCATCCAGGCGGATTAATTAATCAAGATGAACTTTCTTCTGGCGATTTCTGTACCTCTAACGACTTTCTTATTGTTGTTCAGTAAGTATTTTTGCATTCAAAAATTGTTTCTAACCAATCTTAAACACTTCACCTCCTCTCTCTCTCTATATATATATATATATTCTTTTATGTATGTAGGTATATATATATATTCTTTTATGTATGTATGTATATATATATTCTTTTATGTGTGTATATATATATACTTTTATGTGTGTATATATATATACTTTTATGTATGTATATATATATATTCTTTTATGTATGTATGTATATATATATATATATATTTTATGTATGTATATATTATATATATATTTTATGTATGTATATATATATATATATTTTATGTATGTATATATATATATTTTATGTATGTATGTATATATATTTTATGTATGTATGTATATATATATATATTTTATGTATGTATGTATATATATATATATTTTATGTATGTATGTATATATATATATATTTTATGTATGTATGTATATATATATATTTTATGTATGTATGTATATATATATATTTTATGTATGTATGTATATATATTCTTTTATGTATGTATGTATATATATATTACCAGATATGCATAAAATTAAGCAATGTTTTATTATTCAAAGTGTATGCGAAGCAAAATATAATTATATATATATATATATATATTCTTTTATGTATATATATATATATCTTTATATAGAGAGATTCAGATGAATATGGTACTTAAGTTGAGGCACCAGAATTTAGTATTGTATTAACCATACAATTTAAAAGTAAGGTGATTAAAATCAAAATAAGCAACACTATTTTGAATATATATATACATACATACATACATACATATATATATATATGCTTGTTATAAAAATTTCTCTTTATATATACACGTGTGTCTATCTCTCTCCTCTGTCTGTCTGTCTGTCTGTCTCTCTCTCTATATATATATATGTGTGTGTGTGTGTATATATAATATACACACGTCATATATATATATTTATGTGAATATAATATACACACGTCACATATATATATATATATATACACACACACACACACACACACGCCCACAACTCTTATATTCATATATATGTGGTCATCTTTCGTTTCCACCTATATATATATATATATATACACACACACACACACACACCTTTCCATATACACACGTGTGTATATATATATATATATATATATCTGTCTCTCTCTCCCCTTTAATGACACCACACCTTCTCACATATTTACTGTTTTATGTCATGTTTATATGCCTCTCTCCTCTCTTCCGACCTCCAAAACTAGGACAAGATAACAAGGCGGTCTGCTGAAAAATCTAATCTGAAGTTTTAAATTATTTCTATCTCCGGGCAACAAGCTTTTACGATGCTTTTTTCTCTCTCTCTTCAATTAAAAAATCTTAAAATGAACTTTAATTGCACGCACACACTTGAATTGAAAGAAAGAAATTGAAAAATACACGGGTTTTGAAATGGTAAAAAATTATTTAAATACTGAAGTGGATCTCCGTCGTTCGACTATGACGATTCTGTTGTTCAATCTACAGAACATGCTGCTGAATTAACAACTAAGTGGTTGAGTGTTCCATAGACATACTCTTTACTCTTACTCTTTTACTTGTTTCAGTCATTTGACTGCGGCCATGCTGGAGCACCGCCTTTAGTCGAGCAAATCGACCCCGGGACTTATTTTTTGTAAGCCCAGTACTTATTCTATCGGTCTCTTTTGCCGAACCGCTAAGTGACGGGGACGTAAACACACCAGCATCGGTTGTCAAGCAATGCTAGGGGGACAAACACAAACACACACATACATATATATACATATATACGACAGGCTTCTTTCAGTTTCCGTCTACCAAATCCACTCACAAGGCATTGGTCGGCCCGGGGCTATAGCAGAAGACACTTGCCCAAGATGCCACGCAGTGGGACTGAACCCAGAACCATGTGGTTGGTTAGCAAGCTACTTACCACACAGCCACTCCTGCGCCTATACATGTCTACCTTTTAACTTTATTCTCAGGCAAAATTGGGGGGACGAGGCTGTACTTTTTTAAAAATCTAAATGCAATCCAAAATACTCAACGGGCTTCAGTACAGTTTCCGTTTACCCTGTTTCACTTACGCAATGTGGATCAACCCGAAGCGGAAAAAAATGCCATTCATCTAAGATGTCAGGGTTTTGTTTCTATGAAGTCCCTGGGGCACAATTGCGGGCAGAGGTAAAGAATGCGTACACTACATGTTTTCGGCGCAACAAAAGCCCTAGTCCTAACCTTAAACCCTAACCCTCGCCCCTAAATCCTAACCGTAAACACCCTGTGTACGTATTATTTACTTTCGCCTAATTGTATAGGTATTCCTTATAAGAAGGTCGGGTGAACTTTCGAAATTGCTGTCCCTCATAATTTGGCATTTTCCAAAGTTTGTATATCACACTTTTGAAAACAATAAAGGGAAGCCCTTTTTCCCAAAGAAAAAAAAAGTAGATACATTTTTAATCATCTGCCTCCACCCTTCATCGTTCCTTTGGGACTGCAAATAAAAATCATTTTAATAGTGATTGCTGTTCCTAAGGCACGATGCAAAATGGGAAGAGACATTGAAAAAAAAATTCATAATTTAAATTTCTATTTTTTAGGATTTACCCCCTTTATTTTGAAATGTGTGGTACTTAAAAAGTCTGCAAAAACTCCAACCAAAAGGGAGGAATTCAAACTTGTGTGACCACCCTTCCGATAGTCCCGCCGTTATATCTAGGCTTACATTATGTAATATATCCCTTTTTCTTATTTAAAATATCAGTATGTAAACAGAGAAGAAACCGCCACTACCTTCCAGCTGTGACCATCACGGTCTTTTGTTTATTTTTTAAGGGTAGCTAGATACGGGTGGTGCGTTTGTAGAATCGTTAGAGCGTCGGACAAAATGCTTAGCGATATTTAATTACTGTCTTTTAAATTCTGGGTTCGTTTCTTGCCAAACACAACTATACTTTTCATCCTTCCGAGCTCGATAAAATAAAATGCTAGTCTAGTGCTGGGATTCATTTGTGTTCCTAATAAAGTGCCCTAGATGTGAATGGATTTATGATAGAAGACACAGCCTTATCTAATGTACCCAGCCCCTGTTTTTTTTGTTTGTTTGTTTTTTTTAACACAGTGGGGGTAATTTGAAAGATACTTGCTCCCATTTCTAGGAACTGCCGAACTATAACTCAGACGTCCCTTCGTATTTGCAGTTGACACGCATATATATACATATACACGCATTTACACTCACATTAATGTAGGTTTGTCGTAACTTCATCTGTTTCAGACACTTACTTACACATATCTGAGTGATGAAACCGAGGAAGTAGTAGGGAAATAACAAGTGCCAGATGGCAGATTGTTAGTGTGTAACTGCATAGAGAAAACTAGGGTTCGTCTACGTTGCTGTGAGATGTAGCCGCCCAGTTTGTCTCAGATCACACTGTGCTGCCATAAAACGGAAGAAAGATACATAGAAATATGTAGTTTGTGGATAAACTAAAAGCTGTCAGTCATGGCGGGAACATCTTTCCCTGAAAGGGATCTGGGCCTACCTACGGTGAAACAAGCAACATGTAGACGTACAGATACAAGCGTAGCTATGTGGTTAACAAGTTAACCATTTTGAAGAAGACTGGCAGTTGCCCATCTTTGACCACAACATCCGTGCTTACACCTTAAACGAAAGATGCTTATTGCTCCTAAGTTTCTCTAGCAGTTCCCCATCTTATTACTAACTAGATTTCATCGGACGACAGCCAGTTTGTTCAGTACGATTGTTCCAAAAGCACATACACATAAATGGCCTTTCATCTCTTTGGGGTCTCTGCCATAAACATACACAGGCATGGCCTTTCATATCTTTGGGGTCACTTAAATAAGTACTGGTAAAGTGCACTACAGTCGATGTAATCCACTTACCACTTGCCCCAAACTTTCAGGCCTTGTACCTATAGTAGTAAGGGTTATTATCAAGATGGCAAACTGGCAGAATCCTTAGTGCTATGAACAAATGCTAAGCTTTACATCCAGAATTCAAATTCCACTGAAGTCGACTTTGCTTTCATCCTTTCAGGGCCAAGAAAAATAAGTTCCAGCTGAGCACAGGGGTCATTGTAATTGACTTGTCCCCCACTAAAATTGCTGGTCTTCTGCCAAATTTTCAAACAATTATTGAAGGCTGTGAGCTGGTAGAATCATTAGTACCTTGGGCAAAATGTTTAGCAGCACCTATTCTGGTACTTTTGTACTTGTGAATGGATTTTCTAAATGAAAACTGAAAGAATCCCATTCTATATATATATATATATATATATATTTGTTTATGTGTGTATGTTGATATATATATATATTGGAGCCTGGTGCAGCCATCTGGTTTGCCAGTCCTCTATCAAATTGTCCAACCCATGCTAGTATGGAAAGCGGACGTTAAACGATGATATATATATATATGATAGACTCTCCTGTTGTTTGACGGCATATGAGGGTTCGACAATTTCTTATCGTACAACCACACAGATGATTTGTTTATAGTGATCATATGTTTGTGTACACATAAGCTCACTCCGTCCATCAAATCAACATTACCTGTACAGGTGCTACATGTCAGATGACGAAATAATCGAAGAGCAACGTGAAGTGAAGTTCTTTTCTCAAGAACACAACGCAACGCTGGGAATTGAACCCACGATCTTGCAGTCGTGAGTGCCAACACCCTAACCACTGAGCCATGCATCTATGTATGTATGTATGTATGTGTGTGTGTGATGCTTGTGAGTGCCACTGTAATGCTGGCAGTGTCCTTTGTTTCCAATCATCTTAGATTTGTCCGATCATGGAGTGAATGTTCCTTTGCTTGGGAACAGGTGAGGGTTGGTGACAGCAAGGGCAACCAACTGCAGAAATTCTGTCAACAAATTCTGTCTGGCCCGTGGAATCATGGAAAAATAGGCATAAATTGACAACAATTATATTGGGTTTTAACAACAGTCTGTACCATTTTCTAAGTAGAAATTCAAATATAATCTCTTATTATAAAAGGCAGATTTTATCTGCCTCCCTTTGTATCTTATAGAAATCTACAATATAGGATTTCATCAATTACAATTTACCTAGCATTTTTAAGAGTAGAATGCATCGGGTCGTGCCAGGTCCAGTTTTTAAAATTTCAACCCCAATTAAGCAAAATTTAGAGAAAACTCACATTCTGGTGTATAAGTCAAATGCTTTTCTTAGTGTGGCTTACACCACACGCACACGCACACACACAGTGTGCAACGAATAAAGTGAAAGTAATTCACTTTTTGTACTGAGTGACTCTTTCACTCTGCCACTTCCTGTTTACACACATAGACACGCAAATATATAAATAAAATTGTAAGCTAACGTGTGTGTGTGTGTGTGAGGGTGTGTGTGCGTGTGCGTGAGTGTGTGACAGGAAAGTTTTTTAGGACGAATATAAGACCTATATCCAAGTAGCAGAAAGATCGCCCAAAAGTGTATATAGATATTTAAATGTATTTATATATTCATCTATACACAGATGTATGTATAATGTGTGTGTATATATTTCCATAGAGGTAACCTTTCACTCCATACAAAGTTTTTTAGGACGAATATAAGATCTAAAGTATATACAAGTAGCAGAAAGATCGCCCAAAAGTGTATATAGATATTTAAATGTATTTATATATTCATCTATACACAGATGTATGTATAATGTGTGTGTATATATTTCCATAGAGGTAACCATTCACTCCGCACAAAGTTTTTTAGGACGAAAATAAGATCTAAAGTTATCTCTAAGTAGCACAAAGATCGCCCAAAAGTGTATATAGATATATAAATGTATTTATATATTCATCTATGCACACATGTATGTATAACGTGTGTGTATATATTCCATAGAGGTAACCATTCACTCCATACAAAGTTTTTTAGGACGAAAATAAGATCTAAAGTTATCTCTAAGAAACAGAAAGATCGCCCAAAAGTGTATATAGATATTTAAATGTATTTATATATTCATCTATACACACATGTATGTATAATGTGCATGTATATATTTCCATAGAGGTAACCATTCAATCCATATAAAGTTTTTTAGAACGAAAATATTTATATATAAAAGAAAGGTTGTGTGTCTGTCTACTCCGATTTAGATTCCTAACTACTCCCACATTTTGCAATGCAGTTTAACCAAAACCGGGTATCTTATAGTCGTGATTCATATCGAGCCCTCTGAGTATTAGCGCGTGTCTACGATGAGTCTATGATTTTACAAATAATTTACCATCATTTTTTTCCATTTTAATGCATATTTTTTTAAATAAACGGAAGTAACTCTCAAACTTCACACCAATATGCGTGCTCATATGCGACGTAATATCATATCAGCAGCATTTCCTCACACCCTCCTTGCACTTGGCGAAGGCAAAATACCAGGGGATGAAAATGGTAATATTGCCATTGATTCCATTTGTACCATTGTTAAGACGCCTTCTGATCTCAGAGATGCAGTGTTCCCAGATCTACAAGCTAATTATCAGAATATGGATTGGATTGGCAAAAAGGCTATACTGGCCCCGAGGAATAAAACTGTTCACCATATTAATGATGAAATGCTAAAACTCATTCCTGGGGAAGTCTATGTATATCAGTCTATCGATACAACTCCTGACCCAGAGGACGTCATCAACTATCCAATAGAGGTACTCAATTCCTTTGAGCACCCCGGACTACCACCACACTTTCTCAAACTTAAAGTTGGTGCCCCTATAATGCTCATCAGAAATTTGGTTCCCCCAAAACAATGCAACGGCACACGTTTGATCGTTAAGTCCTTATCTCCCACCGTAAACTTATATCAATATTTGCCTGAATAATCATCATAATTCAGTGCAATCATTAACAGTACTTTCAAGCAATTCAGCCCCGAGCAACGCCGGGCAATTCTGCTAGTACTTAGATATTTGTACAAAACTTTATTCAACCATGTGCCAGAGGCATGTAAAAAGCACCCACTGCACTCTTGGAGTGGTTGGCATTAGGAAGGGCGTCCAACCATAGAAACCATACCAAATCAGATTGGAACCTGGTGCAGCTCTCTGGCTTACCAGTTTTCACTCAAACCATCCAGCCCATGCCAGCATGGAAGACATATTAAAAGATAATGAATATGATAATGATGTCCCATTTTGTTTCACTACCTTTCACCACCTTTGAGATAGCTTCAAGAACCCATCCTTCCAGACCTTGGTGCTTTTCTTGGACATGAACTGGTCTATGTGGTTTCACAGTCTCTTAAAAACATTATAGAATTTTGTAAGGATCAAAACAAATGGTACTCCAAAGGTGCAAGGTCTGTAAGTGCAGTGGGTGTTGTTGGACATCCTAGCCAAGCTGTATTAATTTTTGCTGGGTCTGTAAGGTAACTTGAGATCTAGCATTGTCCTGAAGGGAGATTGCACCCTTCCATTTAGACAATTCTAGATGTTTCCATTAATAGCCTCCAACAATAATTATCTGAATATCAGAAGGTGCTTGTAATACTCAATGCCCTTCAAATCCTGCCAGAAAGAGAGCATCACCTTTGGATCCTGACACCTTCTAGACTGACTAATGGTGGTTCGTTTCATTTTCTCTCAGGCCTTTTTTAATCCACTTTGTTGTAAACCATTTCTCATCAGCTGCGATCATTTTTTTTTCAAAAATGGTATTGTTTTTGTTGCATTAGAGCAGAGAATTGCAGATAGAAATGCAGTCTATTAAATTTTTTTCTATTAAATTTTGAGACACCTGAATGTATCCAAGTGGTTTTAAATGCTCTGTTAGGCTCTTATGAGATGTATGAAGTATCTTGCAATATCTCATGTCATGTAACCTGGTTATTTTCGATTCCTGTTTTGATTTGGTCATCATCCACTGAATGAAGAGCTTCCAGAACCCTCTTTGTCTTCTAGGTCAGAGTTTCCACTCTTAAACCTAGCCAACGGTCCTCTCAGCTTTGGTGCCATCTCCATAAACTGCACAAATCTTTTTGCTGTTTGTACAGCATTTTTTCCCTTTCGTCATCAAATAACGAAAATGTATCTCATTTGCCTCCGTTTTAAACTTTTGAGACAAAAACAGTAGAAATAAACAAATCCACAGTAATTGTTGAGAAGGACATGTTGAAATGTCACCTTTCAGAAACAAAAGTACATGTTCAAACACCATCAACTGAAAAAAAGATACACACTTAAGTTTCAACCTATATATATATATAATGGCGTTAGGAAGGGCATCCAGCTGTAGAAACTCTGCCAGATCAGATTGGAGCCTGGTGCAGCCATCTGTTTCGCCAATCCTCAAGTCAAATCGTTCAACCCATGCCAGCATGGAAAGCAGCCGTTAAATGATGATGCACCCACTAACACTCATGGAGTGGTTGGCGTTAGGAAGGGCATCCAGCCGTAGAAACATTGCCAGATCAGACTGGCCCTGGTGCAGCCTTCTGGCTTCCCAGACCCCTGTTGAACTGTCCAACCCATGCTAGCATGGAAAGCGGACGCTAAACGATGATGATATATATATATATAGCATCTGCCTAGGGATCCTGCTATCCTTCATTCTCATAAGGCGTCCAGTCCAATGTAACCAGTGCTTGTGCACCATCGCCTCAATACTTAGGATATTACTTTGCTGCAATTTAAGGGCTGTGTCGAGTCCTCATTAAAGGCCTGTGTGCTGGAGACTGACTGGGAGAGCAATGCTTGTCTTCACTACAGATGGTGGAAGTAGGCTAAAGAGGGGATGAACACTTTTGAGAGAGCACGTATTTAGTATAAAGAACTTAAGCGTGCTGCTTGAAAGTGCACTGGTGGTGTAGCTTGGTCTGCAATGTTTGCAGTCGTGTATGCTTGTCAAGAGCAGGGCTCATTAGCAACCAAAGGATCCGCAAATGCAAAATATAAGTTAGTCCTAGAGTGGACAATGTTCCTGCAGGTCAGCAATGGTTTTCTTAAGTCACGAGGGGATGGCCATCTTAATATATATGTATATATATCCCAGTTGCCATTACAACTCTGCTCTTTCAGTTCCTTGTCATCTTGTTTGTGAGAGTCAGCCTCTTTTAATGATTGTGTGTGATGTGCTGTATTGTATGGCAGCCAAGCAAGGTCATTGTATGTGAAGGATGGAAAGGAATAAAGCAAGTATGCTTTGCAAGATACGAAATGCTAGTGTTTATAAAGAACAATGAGAGAAAAATTGGATGTTAGGGGAAACTGAATAAGTGTATTGTGTTTGACCAGGAGTGTTGATTGTATGTGCATTATATGCATGTGTTGTTACATTTATATACACACAACTGCATATACATGCTCTGTTCAAGTGAGTCTGCATATGTATATATTTATACATGTGAATCTGTATTCATGTATCTGTGTGTAGTGCATAAGTGTTTTTGCTATTATAGTGAGGTGGGAAGGGCCCAAGATGTTTTACAAGGTCTCCAAGACCAACAGGAGGAAAGGGGGGAAGATATCCTCAACTGGAGATCTGGCTCAAATACTTGCACAACCACCCAAGTAAGCCACAGTGGGATTTGAACTCAGAAAGCAAACAGGTGCAGGAGTGGCTGTGTGGTAAGTAGCTTGCTAACCAACCACATGGTTCCGGGTTCAGTCCCACTGCGTGGCATCTTGGGCAAGTGTCTTCTGCTATAGCCCCGGGCCGACCAATGCCTTGTGAGTGGATTTGGTAGACGGAAACTGAAAGAAGCCTGTCGTATATATGTATATATATATGTGTGTGTGTATATGTTTGTGTGTCTGTGTTTATGTCCCCGTCACTTAGCGGTTCGACAAAAGAAACCGATAGAATAAGTACTGGGCTTACAAAGAATAAGTACCGGGGTCGATTTGCTCGATTAAAGGCGGTGCTCCAGCATGGCCGCAGTCAAATGATTGAAACAAGTAAAGAGTAAGAGTAAAGAGTTGTCTTTTATCTCTTACTTGTTTCAGTCATTAGAATATGGCCATGCTGGGGCACCACCTCAAAGAATTTTTTGTTAAATGGATCAACCCCAGTACTTGTTTTATATTTTAAGCCTGGTACTTATTCTGTCAGTGTCTTCTACTGAACTGCTAAGTTGCGAGGACATAAACACACCATCACTGGTTGTCCAGCAGTGGCGGGGGACAAACACAGATATAAAAACACACACACACACACACATATATATATATATATATATATATATATATATATTATATATATATATATATATATATATATATTATGTGTGTGTAGTTCTCGGGGATATCCAGCATGACACAGAGAGTGACAAGGCCGGCCCTTTGAAATACAGGTACAACAGAAACAGGAAGTAAGAGTGAGAGAAAGTTGTGGTGAAAGAGTACAGCAGGGATCACCACCATCCCCTGCCGGAGACTCGTGGAGCTTTCGGTGTTTTCGCTCAATAAACACTCACAACGCCCGGTCTGGGAATCGAAACCGCGATCCTACGACCGCGAGTCCGCTGCCCTAACCACTGGGCCATTGCGCCTCCACATTTATAGTATTAAATAGTCAGTGTAGAGTGGTCTGTTCTGTTGTGTAGAAAGAGCTGTTCTTCAAACAGCAAGATTGCAAAGCAACAGTAATAAATATATAGAAAACCATCTTTTCTATGCATCAACACATGTAGACAAGGTTGTTGGTGGTTAGGTGTGCCTGTTGATATAGCAGCACACTAATTGCTGATTGGTTGATAAGAATCTAATTAATTGATGAATCAATTAAAAACTGCATCTGCAACTTTGTCACCATTACACTGCCATATGTGTCTCACCTGTTTTCAAGGAGACATTCACTAACATTCTCCTTTGTTCTGTGATATGAACCAGTTTAAAAAGATCTTAATTGAAAGCCTTCTGTCAAAATTCTGTGTTAATTCATATTCTAAACACCAGAATAATAATGAATAATGGCAAAGTTATTTTACTAAATTCTTTTATTTTCAAAATGATAAATAATTTAAACAAAAATAGTGTTTCAACAGAAATATGATCACATAGGCGCAGGAGTGGCTGTGTGGTAAGTAGCTTGCTAACCAACCACATGTTTCTGGGTTCAGTCCCACTGCGTGGCATCTTGGGCAAGTGTCTTCTGCTATAGCCCTGGGCCGACCAATGCCTTGTGAGTGGATTTGGTAGACGGAAACTGAAAGAAGCCAGTCGTATATATGTATATATAAATATATGTTTATGTGTGTGTGTTTGTCCCCCTAGCATTGCTTGACAACCGATGCTGGTGTGTTTACGTCCCCGTCACTTAGCGGTTTGGCTAAAGAGACCGATAGAATAAGTACTAGGCTTATAAAGAATAAGTCCCGGGGTCGATTTGCTTGACTAAAGGCGGTGCTCCAGCATTGCCGCAGTCAAATGACTGAAACAAGTAAAAGAGTAAAAGAATAAGCAAAAGGTTTAAATTCTTCCCAGGCAAATGGCTTAGTGGTTAGGGTGTTCAACGTCTTAATTACTGGACTGAGTGATGTCCTGGGCCATTGAGCAAGGCACTTCTTTTCCTGTTACACTTGTTTCCCCAACTAAAACTTTGTACCAGTTTCATGCTGGTACAGCCGTATTTTGCCCCAGCTGTCACAATGAATGTTCTGTTGCTGTTAAGAAATTCATTTTAGGACATGCCAAAAATAGGATGTACTTCCTGGCTCATCTGGATAGTAACTCCAAATAAAAAGCTTATGATGTTCACCTTGTTTTCTAAAAAGTTTATTTAATATTGGACAAAAAAAAATCATCGGTCAAAAAAGATGTTGAACCAAAAGACATGGATGAAATGACCTCGGACGAAAAGTCAGGTCATGGGAAACTGAACCCACGATCTCGCAATCGTGAGTACAACACAATAACCACTAAGCCATGTGTCTTCGCACACACACACACATATATTTTACTTGTTTCAGTCATTTGACTGTGGCCATACTGGAGCACTGCCTTGAGGGGTTTTAGTGAAACAAATTGACCCTAAGACTTATTTTTTTAGCCTGGTACTTATTCTATCAGTCTCATTTGTTTTTTTACATCCTGAAAGAATGAAAGAAAAAGTCAACCTCAGCAGAGTTTGAACTCAGAACATAAAGACAGACCAAATTCCATTAAGCATTTTGTCCAGTATACCAACAATTCTCTATAATAATAATAATAATAATAATAATAATAATCCTTTTCTACTCTAAGCACAAAACTTGAAATTTCAGGGCGGGAGATAGTCGATGACATCGACCCCAGTGTTTAATCGATCCTTATTTCATCGAACCCGAAAGGATGAAAGGCAAAGTTGACCTCGGTGGAATTTGAACTCAGAATGTAGCGATGTGCAAAATACCACTAAGAATTTTGCCTGGCATGCTAACAAATCTGCCAGTTCGCTACCTTCATCTTAATAATAATAATAATAATAAATTCTGGTTTATTGGCCACAAGGGCTAACAAAAATCAAAACCATATAAGGACAAATACAGGATGAAAATTACAAAGGGTTTTGTCCGATAGAAACAATAATAATAATGGATGTCTGAAAGTATAATGGTTGAGAATACTTCTTTGCATTACATGTTGGCTCTTTGGAATGGCAGCAGACATCACCATACCTGATAAAATGCTTAGCAGCTGTTCACCTGTCTTTTACGATTTGAGTTCAAATTCTGCTGAGGTCAACTTTGCTTTCCATTCTTTCAGGGTCCGTGAAATAAGTACTAGTCGAGCACTAGAGTCAATGTAATCAACTAATGGTACTGTTTGGTTATCTCACCCCCATTAAAAAATTAGGTTATCTCCCCATTTTATGAAACATATCGGTACTTCTGGTTATTTCCCCTAAATAAAAAAATTGTTTAACCCTCAATAAAACAAAAAGAACTGAAAAAATTAATAAAGATATACCTGTTGAAGAGGCCAAAAGTCAATATGTTGAAGTATTGAATCAAAAAGATCTAAATCTTTTAATCTAATTTCTTGTTGCCACATTCAATTTTTTAGTGGGGAGATAACACATTTTTAATGGGGGTGAGATAACCAAAAAGTACCCAACTAACTCCCTTGCCACAAATTTCGTGCCTTATGCTGATAGCAGAAACGATTATATACTTGATGAGAATTTTTGAAAATCTTATTCCAAAATTTGGTATCTAAGAGGAATGACAAGTGCTGAGAAAAATCAATGCTTCCTTTTTTGCAATTTGACTGTAAAAGTTTGGTATGCAAGGGTTGGACATTTCTGCTTCGGGATACTTTCATTTGAACCGTGCTAGCATTGAAATACAGGCTATAAAACGATGAGGGGGAAATGACGATCTTTTTGAGGGATCCTACTCTTTTATTTGTTTCAGTCATTTGACTGCGGCCATGCTGGAGCATTGCCTTTTAGTCGATCAAATCGACCCTGGGACTTATTCTTTGTAAGTCCAGTACTTATTCTATCGGTCTCTTTTGCCGAACAGCTAAGTGACGGGAACGTAAACACACCAGCATCGGTTGTCAAGCAATGCTAGGACAAACACACACATATATATATAACTACAGTCAACAAAAAATAATGAGGGAACTAAAATCCATATTAAACCCATACAAAGCAGGGCTAACCGACAAAGAATATGATTATATGACCAATTTCACAAGTAAAACTAGCCAATTCTACGGTATACCTAAGATCCACAAAAGTGAAAAAATAAGCAACGCATGCAAGATAGCTACAGACAAAATAATAAAGTCCCTAATCCTAATGACCTCAAATTGAGACCCATAATAGCAGGTCCCGCATGCGAAACCCACCGCCTCAGTAACTTTTTAGACACCCTGTTAAAACCACTCCTCAAACATGTCAAAAGCTATATAAGGGACGACTTAGATATGCTCAATCACCTACCGAATACTATAAACAAAAAACACCATACTGGTATCCTTCGATGTAGTCAACCTCTACTCCAATATCCCCCACAACCTAGGACTAGAGGCAATCCAATTCTGGCTAGAGAATCACGCCAACGAACTACCACACCGCATCAAAAAAGAATTTGTGATAGAAGGGGTTAAATTCATCCTGGAAAATAACTTCTTCGCCTCAATGACAACTTCTACCGACAAAAATCGGGGACTGCGATGGGTACACGAATGCCCCCTCCTTTGCCAACCTATTCATAGGATACCTAGAGATCAGTCTGTATCGTAAGGTTCTAGAAAGATATGGCAGCCCTTTCTCCATCTACATAGAAAACAACTGGAAGAGATATCTAGATGACTGTTTCATCCTTTGGCATAAAAAATATAGAAAAACTCATAGAATTCCAGAAAATTTTAAACGGACTGGACGTAAACATCCAATTCACGATGGAATATAGCCAACAACAACTCCCCTTCCTCGATATCCTCATTAAGAAAGCTAATAATATAATAGAAACAGACATATACTATAAGCCTACAGACTCTAAGCAATATCTTCCATTCAATTCATGCCACCCCAGACACACCAGGATGAATATCCCCTTCAATCTAGCAAAAAGGATATGCACTATAGTCTCTAAACGCAAACACCAGAGACACACGACTACAAGAACTAAAAGATACCCTAATCACCAGGAACTATCCACCTTCACTTATGACAAATGCATTTTCACGTGCCCTTCAACTTAACATCAAGGAACTGAGACATCCCAAATCAAAGAAAAACATTACAACCAAAAGCCTTACCATACATCTCCACATACAACCCTCTCAATAACGAAGCCTTCGACACCATCCTCCACAACATACCCCTCCTAAAAAAAGACCACAGAATGAACACAATCCTCCAAACACACACGATCATAAAAGCAAAAGACAGCCTAGATCCATGAAAAGTCTCTTACACAAGCCCGAATTCACTCTTCAACACAGAGCCGACAGTAAAAAAATGTGGAAGACCCAATTGCGGGATATGCGACTATCTAATCGGGGTTCTGAGTTCTCCTTCAAACAGGGACAACGTTTTACAGTGAAAAGCAACTTCACATGTGCTTCGGAGAACCTAAATACTCACTAACCTGCTCGGGTGTCAAGCAGCAGTACATAGGCCAAACAAAAAATGGTTTGCGTAAACGAATGGCCCTGCACAGATCCCAGATAAAAATTCCCAAAACAGAAAAATAGCTTTTAGCCAACACATAGATACTTGCGCCAACAAAAAAACACCAAACTTCAGAATTTTCCCCCTCTACCATTTAGGGACGATACAACCTCGAGACAACGAATAAGTAAAGAAAATCTCTTTATTACAAAATACAAGCCACTTCTTAACGGTCTACGACAAACAATTAATATACCTCACCCTTAGAATAAAAGAAAAAAATATATATACACACACAAATACTACACTCAATAGAATCCATTACTAATCAGCCCCTTCATAGCTATATTTACATTCATATTCTCCCTTCTCTGTTTTTTTTCTTCTTCTTCTTCCTCTTCTTCTTCATCATCATCGTTATCATCATCATCGGCATCATCATCATCGCCACAATCATCACCACCATCTTCTCCTTCTCCTCCTTCTTCTTCTTCTTCTTCTTCATCATCATCGTTATCATCATCATCGTCGTCATAATCATCACCACCATCACCATCATCGTCATCTTCTCCTTCTCCTTTCTTCTTCTTCTTCTTCTTCTTCTTCTTCTTCTCCACCCCCTACCCCTTAAGTTTGTCACTAATGTTTTTTAGTATAACACCTACGCTAATTCTATAAAGAAGCCTGTCAATATAAATATTCTCCTGAATTGAACTGAGACTGCCAGCCGCCACTGACCATTCAAAATACGACCATCAGGGCACTCCAGATTCTCCCACCCCCCTTTCCTCACCAGCCTTCTCTCTACTACCCTACCAAGAGCTCACAACTACTCGAACACACAAGTGCAAACAAGGGAGTCAGAGAAAGGCAGAATGCCACTTAAATCTGAACACTACTATAGAAATTTTTTAAAAAAATTTCTTCTAATTTTCTAAATTTAATTATTTAATCGGTTACAGTTGAAAAGGTCTCAAAATGACCGAAACCGGTACTGAAATGTTCACTATAAAATTATTTTAGCATTTTCTATTTTTACTTGTTTTTTCATATATATATATATATATATATATATATATATATATCTATATATATATATATATATATATATACATATATACGACAGGCTTCTTCAGTTTCCGTCTACCAAATCCACTCACAAGGCATGGTCGGCCCGGGGCTATAGCGGAAGACACTTGCCCAAGATGCCACGCAGTGGGAATGAACCCGGAACCATGTGGTTGGTTAGCAAGCTACTTACCACACAACCACTCCTGCGCCTGGGGGTATTTATTTTGAAATTCCTCTCCACTTTGGAAGTAGGAAAAGAATTGTTGACTGGGCAAGATTTGAACTCAGAATGTCAAGAGTCATAACGAAAAGAGCTTTCTCCCATGGCTCTCCAAACTGTGCCAGCCACTTACTAACTGTAGATGTTTATCTTCGTTTCAAGTGTGTATTTGTGTGTACACAAGTCAAACAGGTGGTGGCCATAAAAGAAATGACTGTAGAAGATGGTAGGAGGTAAAGGGGGGGGGCAAGTGCAAGAGATATGGGGGAGGATAAGGAGGAGGTAAAGGACAGCGGAATACATAATATGAGGAAGGGGAAGGCAGTGGTAAGAGATAGAAAAAGAATACAGAAATGGGAAGAGGTGAAGGGCAGCAGATACTTGAGACGGAATAAAAGAGGGAGTGGGGCAGAAGACAAAAGAGAGAGGAAGGAAGGGGGGGGGGAGAAATCAGGGTAGATATTTGAGAAGGGGGTAGGGGAGGAAGGACAAATTCAAGAGAATGTGAGTGAGGGAAAAAGTAAGAGGTAAAAAGAGACAGAGAGTAACAAGTGAAATGAGTGAGGGGGAAAGAAGTGGTGAGCAGCAGATACATGGGAGGAAGGAAAAATTCGAGAGAATGTGAGTGGGGGGGAAAGCAAGAGGTAAAAAAGATAAAGAGAGAGATAGTAACATGTGAAATGAGTGAGGGAGAACGAAGTGGTGAGCAGCAGATACATGGGAGGGAGGAAGAGCAAATTCGAGAGAATGTGAGTGAGGGGAAAAGTAAGAGGTAAAAAGAGACAGATAGTAATATGTGAAATGAGTGAGGGGAAGGAAGTGGTGAGCAGCCGATACATGGGAGTGAGAACGGGAGGAAGGGCAAATTCGAGAGAATGTGAGTGAGGGAAGAGAATAGGCGAAGGGAATATATGGGAACTTGAGTGAAGGAGAGAGATAGAATGGAGGAGTGAGTGTATGAGAAAAAAACTTAAGGGAAGGTTAAGGTTAAGTGTCAGTCTACCTGCTGGTGATTATAGTGGACAGCAATTTCACTCAGAATGTAATTAATTGCCATACGACAAAATAGGGGGAGAAAGAGGATGAAAATAATTTTTGTTTGTGTGAAAGACATTCTCTCAGAATAGCTTTTTTTACACTACAGAAACTATTTGTCACTCGGCCTTTAGCTATCTTTTTAGGTCTATCCGTCTTGTCTCTGTCTCTATCTACCTATTTGTCTGTCTATCTTTCTATCTGTCAGTCAATGTCTTATCTATTTGGCTGTCTATATATCTTCCAGTCTACATACTCTCTTAACTCTTTACTCTTTTACTTGTTTCAGTCATTTGACTGCGGCCATGCTGGAGCACCGCCTTTAGCCGAGCAACTCAACCCCCGGGACTTATTCTTTTGTAAGCCCGGTACTTATTCTATCGGTCTCTTTTGCTGAACCGCTAAGTAACGGGGACATAAACACACCAGCATCGGTTGTCAAGCAATGCTAGGGGGACAAACACAGACACACACACATATACACACACATACATATATATATATATACATATATACGACAGGCTTCTTTCAGTTTCCGTCTACCAAATCCACTCACAAGGCATTGGTCGGCCCTGGGCTATAGCAGAAGACACTTGCCCAAGATGCCACGCAGTGGGATTGAACCCAGAACCATGTGGTTGGTAAACAAACTATTTACCACACAGCCACTCCTGCGCCTATCTATCTCTTTCTTTTTTATATATTTCCCTCTCTTTCCTCTATCCAAATGACTTGGATCTTTTCCTTTTGAACGGCAGTTTTCAACACAATTTCTAATTAACTAAACACTTTTAAACTTCGTATACTGGTAGAATGTGTTTATAAAACATAATTTTTTCTTGGCTTTATTGAGAAAATTCTATAGTTTGTAACATATTTCCACTTTAAAATCGAGCATTTCGGCAATTTTAACCAATCGCTCACCTCCATTTGGAGTGAAAAAATTCCGTGCTGTATGAATATGTCGCTCAGAAATAGATTGAGTTTATTTACATTTGCGAAGAAAAAAGAAGATACCATTCCCCCACCCCTAGCCCTAAAACAGATTGAAATGCAATAGATCGATACTAGGGTTATAATTATGGGTGACATTTTCATACGACACCGCTACGGAAAATGTTTTTTTTTTCTGGCGGTGTCAAATGAAAATGTCACCCATAATTATAACCCTAGTATCGATCTATTGCATTTCAATCTGTTTTAGGGTTAGGGGTGGGGGAATGGTATCTTTTTTTTCATCACAAATGTAAATAGACCCAATCTATTTCCGAGGGACATATTCATACAGCACGGAATTTTTTCACTCCAAATGGAGGTGAGCGATTGGTTAAAATTGCCGAAATGCTCGATTTTAAAGTGGAAATATGTTACAAACTATAGAATTTTCTCAATAAAGCCAAGAAAAAATTATGTTTTATAAACACATTCTACCAGTATACGAAGTTTAAAAGTGTTTAGTTAATTAGAAATTGTGTTGACATAGTTGACATATGCCGTTCAAAAGGAAAAGATCCAATGACTTCATTAAAAACAATGATTACAAAGTTTTCCTTTGAGAATATTTGCAAAAAATTTTACCTTACATTTATCACATCAAAATTACATAACAATCTTTCATTTCAAGCTTCATTCTGTCATACACAAATGTGTAAACCAAGGTTATTTGAATAATGGGTCTACGTCGATGTTGCATTTATTCTTAGATGACATTGATTTCATTTATCATATTGATTTCCGTCCCGGTGGCACGTAAAAAGCACCATCCGTCCGTGGCCATTTGCCAGCTCCGCCTGGCACCTGTGCGGGTGGCACGTAAAAAGCACCCACTACACTCACGGAGTGGTTGGCGTTAGGAAGGGCATCCAGCCGTAGAAACACTGCCAGATCAGACTGGGCCTGATGCAGCCTTCTGGCTTCACAGACCCCAGTTGAACCGTCCAACCCATGCTAGCATGGAAAGTGGACGCTAAATGAGGAGGAGGAGGAAGATTTCATTACAATAAAAACACTGCACTCTTTGTTTCTACTTAAGAATTTTTCAATTAACATATGTCATCCGGAAAAACATGCAACCAAAACAGAACAGTTAATAGCAAAGGAGAGAAGGACAGCTGAATCAGAGAAAATAGGGCCAAAATAATTGAAGCAAATATACGGAGATGTACATAGTGATAGACTAGCTAAGGCAGTGCTTTTCAAACTTTTTGCTGGAGCGGAACCTCAAGGAAACATTCCACTGGCTCGAGGAACCCCTGTGCAATAATTTAATAGTCCTATGCACACATATCTGCACAGGAGACTTAAAAATTACTGCCGATTTTAGCAGTTTTGTAACTTCTTGCAGAACCCTGGTTGAAAACCACTGAGCTAAGGTATCTCAAAAAAGGAATCTTTATCTTCAATGCCATACACTGAGCTAACTTCCACAGTCTGTGAATATTCAGGTGCCAATTGATAATCATCATCAATTGGAGAGGATATGCAGACAAATTTCTCGTGCAAATGGCTGTGAGATATAAATGATAACAGCATTGCAAACAAACTGGAAGCTGAAAGATCAAACTGAATATGTACAGGATGGTCCGAAAGTTTCGTCACCCCCTTACCGAAAAGTTAAGAACATTAGAAGAATAATCTAATATTTTCAAACGCATTTACAAGTTTTAGTATACTCACTCATTGACACTGTCGCACATCGAGAAGGTCTATATGAACACCATCGTTTTTGAGGCACAAAATGAGGTGGCACCCTGCCCTGTGTGACATTTTATGAAGTACTTTGGTGGTTGTTGTAAAGGCTGCTGCATTATTACGAAAAACTGGAGCACAACTTGACCCCACCCCCACATGTGATGTTTTGGGCTGTTACATCGAGTAAGCACTTAACAGGACCCTGTTTCTTTGAAGGCTGTTAACCAGCACTCTTACCTTGCCATGGTAATGGAATGGTTTGTTCCACATTGCTCCAAAGGTTCAATGTGGATTTGAATGATTGTAGGTTTCAACAAGATGGTGCCCCTCCCCCCTATGCCATCAATGTCAGGGACTACCTGAATGAGGTCTTTCAGGATAGATGAATGGGGCAAGGATCACAACAACTTTCAACACCTCTCCATTGGGCTCCCAGAAATCCAGACCTCACATCTTGTGACAACACTCTGTCGGGTATTATCAAGGAGAGAGTTTCACAAGACTAATACCAGAATACCCAACAGCTGAAGGACTCTGTTTTTGTTAAAAATTCAAATTTAAATATATTTTTATCAAAATGTGGTTTTCAAGTTTCTTTTATTGATTAAGATTTCAACTACATGATTCAATCAGAATGTTATCTCTAATTCACTGTGAAACTATGTTCTGTCTTTGTTTTTCCTTTTTCTTTTACACTTCCTGACTCCGATTTCTATAGACACAGCTGTGAAACATTTCTCCAAATTAAGTTGATTCCAGTGTTCTTTCATATTTCTTTGGTGTTTTTGAAGAAGCAAGGTGGTTTTAATTTTCCCCGTGTCAATTTGATGGAGTGAATGAACTAATGTACAGCACACATTTTATCATTATAAACAAATCATTTGTGCAGGTCATTGACAGTAGAGTCCACCGTGATTGATTGATTGATTCTAGTTTCAGCTTATGAGCTGTGGCCATGCTGGGGCACTGCCATTTGGTGTTGCTACTTGGTTTCACTTCATGAAGGCTTTCTAGCAACTGCCATTTGGTGCATGAGAGAGTTCGATGTAGCTGCCCTCATCTGCCCCTCCTGCCGTGAAGTTGGTTCATCTGGGACACCTGACAGGAAGAGATCCAGCTTCATTTTAAAGACATCTGCATCCACCCCATGCAGGTCTCTCAGGTTCTTCGGGAGGATATTGAAGAGCTGGGGGCCTCGGAATCTTGTCCTACATCTTGATGGCAAGTTTGGAGTCCTAGGCACCACGCAGTGGCGCCCAGTTCTGGCATTTGCGTAACTCTCGATGCCAAAGTTCAGGACACGTCCCTCCAGGATCTTCCAGATGTATATTATGGCATATCTTTCCTGCCTACGCTCCAGGGAATATAGTTTTAATCTCTTGAGTCTTATATATATATATATATATTGATAAAACGGTAAGATAACAAAAGAAAGAAAGAGACCTCAATATTATGTAAGAGGAAATTTATCTATACAATATGTTACATTACTTGGTAGTCAAGATAAAACTCTGAGTTTCAGATGCCGAAGTGGAAATCCACAACACCATCTCTTCGGTTATCTGGCTATTTAAATAGCCAGATAACCGAAGAGATGGTGTTGTGGATTTCCACTTCGGCATCTGAAACTCAGAGTTTTATCTTGACTACCGAGTAATGTAACATATTGTATAGATATAGATATATATATATATATATATATATATATATATATATATATATATATAATAAATAAAACATATGCATATATACTACATATATGTACGTACCTACCTCTACATGTATATATACATGCATATATATGGGTACAGGACACCAAAAAAAAACGTCGAACATAATGAGAAACGAAAACATAAACACAAAACCAAGGAACTGGACATTTTTCTTAAACAACGAAAAAATAGAGTACAGGACATACAAAACAAGGAAAATTCCCCTTCTTCAGTCGCCTTTGTTTCATCTACTCCACTGGTTTACAAGATTCTTTATGTGAATTTGTGTGTTGAAGCATACTTTGTTGTGTCTGGGGAGAGTCTTTTTTAGTACCTTATTATTTAACACACTCACCAGTTCAATTTCCACTCATTTACTTATTTATTTTCTCTAAGATTTTTATTGAATCTTGCAACCTCTTCAAAACTATTGAAGAGGTTGCAAAATACAATGAAAATCTTAAAAGAAAATAAGTAAACGTAATGTCCCCAAACACAATAATATATATATATATATATACTCTTTTACTCTTTTATTTGTTTCAGTCATTTGACTGCGGCCATGCTGGAGCACCGCCTTTAGTCAAACAAATCGACCCCGGAACTTATTCTTTGTAAGCCCAGTACTTATTCAATCGGTCTCTTTTGCCGAACCGCTAAGCGACGGGGACGTAAACACACCAGCATCGGTTGTCAAGCAATGCTAGGGGGACAAACTCATACACACACACACACATATATATATATATATATACGACAGGCTTCTTTCAGTTTCCGTCTACCAAATCCACTCACAAGGCATTGGTCGGGACGGGGCTATAGCAGAATACACTTGCCCAAGGTGTTACGCAGTGGGACTGAACCCGGAAGCATGTGGTTGGTTAGCAAGCTACTTACAACACAGCCGCTCCTGCGCCTATATATACACATACACACACACTCAATGAACTGAGGACTTATACATAGCAAAGTTATGTTGCCAATATCAATTTCTTCGTGAATTGTAACATTGTCTTTGAGTGAGTGCTATTGGATAAATACAGGATTTATAGGGAAATTAAATGTCACTTAACAGAAAAATTGCACAAAGGCAAAGGTGGGGCTGTGTGATACATACTTTGCCTCCCAACGGCATTGTTTCAAGTTCAGTCCTACTGCATAACACATGTGCCAACCAAATCCTTGTGAGTGGACTTGGTTGATGGAAACTGAAAGAAGCCTATAATTTGTTTGTGTGTGTATGTATGTGTTTGTCAGCCATTGCTTGAGAACTGGTGTAGATTTGTTTGTACAATTTTAACTTAGTGTTTTACCAGCAGCCTTTAAATAGGTACTAGGGTTGATTTGTTTCAAGTGGTCCCCTAGATTTTCCACAGTCCAGTGACTGAGACAAGAAAAGATTAAATGATAATTTAGGAAATAAAAGGGATCTTTATGGTTTGAACGGCAGTTTTTTTCTTGCGGTGTCATATGAAATTGTCACCCATAATTATGACCCTAGTATCGATCTATTGCATTTCAATCTGTTTTAGGGTTAGGGGTGGGGGGGAAGGATATATTTTTTTCTTCAGAAATGTAAATAAACCCAATCTGTTTCTTAAACGAGGGACATATTCATACGGCACAGAATGTTTTCACCTCAATAGACGTCATTGATTGGTTTAAATTGCAGAAATTGAAGAAGAAAAACAACAAATATCTTACAAACTATAGAATTTTCTCAATAAAGCCAAGAGCAAAAGATGTTTTATAAACACATTCTACCAGTATACGAAGTTTAAAAGTGTTTAGTTACGTGGATGGGGGGAAGCACTCCATCGGTTACGACGACGAGGGTTCCGGTTGATCCGAATCAACGGAACAGCCTGCTCGTGAAATTAACGTGTAAGTGGCTGAGCACTCCACAGACACGTGCACCCTTACCATAGTTCTCGGAGATATTCAGCATGACACAGGGAGTGACAAGGCCGGCCCTTTGAAATACAGGTACAACAGAAACAGGAAGAAAGAGTGAGAGAAAGTTGTGGTGAAAGAGTACAGCAGGGATCACCACCATCCCCTGCCGGAGCATCGTGGAGCTTTAGGTGTTTTCGCTCAATAAACACTCACAACGCCCGGTCTGGGAATCGAAACCGCGATCCCATGACCGCGAGTCCGCTGCCCTAACCACTGGGCCATTGCGCCTCCACCAGTTACGTGGATATTATGTTAAAAACTGCCGTTCAAACCGAAAAGATCGAATAAAAGTGCAAATATTATCTAGAGACTAGTAGAAAACCACCCAGAGGGCAGTGTTTCTGCTAGTTCTATAAATGATGACATGTCATAACAGATTTGAAAGCTTGCAAGGCATAGATTTATTTATCTTTCCAAAAAGAAGAAGAAAGCTTCCCCAAACATCACATTGCATCTTATAAACACGAAGTCAGGGTTTGGCTTATTCAAATGGTGAATCAAGTGTGTAGCAGTTCTCCATACCCTGGGGTACAAGCGATCTCTCTCACGAAACTGTTTATTAGTAAGTACATTCTACTGTCAGAAACCCGTATCTATTGTACGTACTTCATGCAAAATAATAACCCAGTCAAGAGGAAAATTTAGTGACAATGTGTGTGACTATAGACATGCAAAGAAACTAGCAACTGGTTTTCAAAAACAGAAATAATTTTCTCCCAAAACTTTCAAAGGCCAGACCCAGTCACTCATCTTCCAAGTTCAAATATTCAACACAGATGAATCATTTCATATAATGTGAACAAAGAAAGGAGGATAAATTGAAGAAAAATAAGGTATTATTGCCATAATAATGGAGATTTTTAATATAGTATGAGATAATACTGACTAATAATCTAATAAATTGAATCATTGTAAACTGAGATGAACCCTCCACTTTTATCTCCCACCCTCTTTGTATGTATATATGGTAAAGACCCCCTTCGGTCATGAATGACCATGGGATTGCACCTAGAAAGTTACCCTCCTAGACACAAGTCCGGGCAAGGTTGTTTATGGAAGACCAGCAGTCGCCCATGCATACCAGCCTCCCCTCTCCACGCCACCAGTGTTATCCAAGGGAAAGACAAAGGTCGATACAGCTTGGCACCTGTGACGTCGCAACTCATTTCTACAGTTGAGTGAACTGGAGCAACGTGAAATAAAGTGCCTTGCTCAAGAACACAACACGCAGCCCGGTCCGGGATTCGAGCTCACAACCTCACGATCGTAAGCTCGACGCTCTAACCACTGAGCCATGCGCCTTCACATATATATATATATATATATATATATATATATATATATTATATATATATATATATATATATTATATATATATACATATATATAAGGCGCAGGAGTGGCTGTGTGGTAAGTAACTTGTTTACCAACCACATGGTTCCGGGTTCAGTCCCACTGCGTGGCACCTTGGGCAAGTATCTTCTACTATAGCCTCGGGCCGACCAAAGCCTTGTGAGTGGATTTGGTAGACGGAAACTGAAAGAAGTCCGTCGTATATATGTATATATATGCGTGTTTGTGTGTCTGTGTTTGTCCCCCTAGCATTGCTTGACAACCGATGCTGGTGTGTTTACGTCCCCGTCTTTTAGCAGTTCAGCAAAAGAGACTGATAGAATAAGTACTGGGCTTACAAAAGAATAAGTCCCGGGGTCGAGTTGCTCGATTAAAGGTGGTGCTCCAGCATGGCCGCAGTCAAATGACTGAAACGAGTAAAAGAGTAAGAGTATATATATAGGCACAGGTGTGGCTGTGTGGTAAGAATCTTGCTTCCCAACCACATAGTTCTAGGTTCAGTCCCACTGCGTGGCACCTTGGGCAAGTATCTTCTACTATAGCCTCAGGCCAACCAAAGCCTTGCGAGTGGATTTGGTAGATGGAAACTGAAAGAACCCCGTCGTGTGTCTGTGTTTGTCCCGAGCATCATCACTCGACAACTGATGTTGGTGTGTTTATGTTTCCATAACGTAGCTGTTCAGCAAAAGAGACTAATAGAATAAGTACTAGGCTTACAAAAAATAAGACCTAAGGCAGTGCTCCAGCACGGCCACAGTCAAATTACTGAAGCAAGTAAAAGTATATATATAATAGTTAATGAGATAAGTTCTTTGAAAACCAGGTATACTGGATGTCAATTGAGTGCTCTTGTATGAAATATGTGAAAAACCTTAAAAGATATTCAGAGATTCACAAGAGTAAAATAGGGGAATGGTTATATCTTAAAAGTCATAATACAGATAAGTATATAATATTGACAATGTTGTCTTGCAAGTTACTTGGTGACCTCACTGGTGCCGGTGCCAAGTAAAAAAACCACCCAGTACGTTCAGGAAATTGGAATTGTCCAACCCATGCCAGTATGTAAATCGACATTAACCGGTGATATATATGTTGTGTGTATGTGTTTATTTTATGTCAGTTTACTCTTTTACTTGTTTCAGTCATTTGACTGCGGCCATGCTGGAGCACCGCCTTTAGTAGAGCAACTCGACCCCAGGACTTATTCTTTGTAAGCCCAGTACTTATTCTATCGGTCTCTTTTGCCGAACCGCTAAGTGACGGGGACATAAACACACCAGCATCGGTTGTCAAGCAATGCTAGGGGGACAAACACAGACACACATACATACATATATACGACGGGCTTTTTTCAGTTTCCGTCTACCAAATCCACTCACAAGGCATTGGTCGGCCCGAGGCTATAGTAGAAGACACTTGCCCAAGGTGCCACGCAGTGGGACTGAACCCGGAACCATGTGGTTGGTTAGCAAGCTACTTACCACACAGCCACTCCTAAATAATTTACTGTTTAACTAAAGTACTACTCAAGGCACATGGCTCAGTGGTTAGAGCATTGGACTCACAATCATGAGGTAGTGGGTTCGATTTGCAGACTGGGCTGTGTTGTGTTCTTGAGCAAGACACTTTATTTCACGTTGCTCCAGTTCACTCAGCTGTAGAAATGAATTGTGACGTCACAAGTACCAAGCTGTATCGGCCCCTTTTCCTTTCCCTGGGATAACATCAGTGGCATGGAGCAGGGAGACTGGTATGCATGGGCGACTGCTGGTCTTCCATAAACAACCTTCCTTAGACTTGTGCCTCTCAGAGGATAACTTTCTATCTGCAATCTCATCATCATTCATCACTGAAGGGGTTCTTCACCCTCCTCAATACTTTTCAGCTGAGAACCCCTGACTTTTTACAAGGAAAAGATTGACCCTTGAAGATTGATGATGGCAAACAAGCGAAAACTTTGAAGTTACAGTCAACTTTTTCCTTGTAAAAATTAATTTGTGTGTGTGTATGTCTGTTCGTGTCTCCTTATCTTGACATTTTGCACTAAATGTGGCACCTTGGGCAAGTGTCTTCTGCTATAGCCCCGGGCCGACCAATGCCTTGTGAGTGGATTTGGTAGACGGAAACTGAAAGAAGCCCGTCGTATATATATGTATATATATATATATGTGTGTGTGTGTTTGTGTGTCTGTGTTTGTCCCTCTAGCATTGCTTGACAACCGATGCTGGTGTGTTTACGTCCCCATCACTTAGCGGTTTGGCAAAAGAGACCGATAGAATAAGTACTGGGCTTACAAAGAATAAGTCCTGGGGTGGATTTGCTCGACTAAAGGCGGTGCTCCAGCATGGCCGCAGTCAAATGACTGAAACAAGTAAAAGAGAAAGAGAAATGCCACCATCATTGAAACTGGTTCGTTTGCAATCTTCCATTAAAAATTGTCTGGATTTGGAGAAAATATCACCTTGTTTCATCATCATCATCGTTTAACGTCCGTTCTCCATGCTAGCATGGGTTGGACGGTTTGACTGGGGTCTGGGAAGCCAGGAGGCTGCACCAGGCTCCAGTCTGATCTAGCAGTGTTTCTACAGCTGGATGCCCTTCCTAACGCCAACCACTCTGTGAGTGTAGTGGGTGCTTTTTACGTGCCACCTGTACAGGTGCCAGGCGAGGCTGGCAACGGCCACGGTCGGATTGGTGCATTTTATGTGCCACCGGCACGGAAGCCAGTCGAGGCGGCACTGGCATCGGCCACGATTCGGATGGTGCTTTTTACGTGCCACGGGCACGGAAGCCAGTCAAGGCGACACTGGCATCGGCCACGATTCGGATAGCGCTTTTTACATACCACCAGACCAGGGGTCCTGGCAACTGCCGGGTGCCAGTCATAGGATTGGTTCAATTTCGATTCACTTGTTTATAAACAGATAAGGATTAGCAACAGGGAAAGCATCTGGCTGTAGCAAAATCTACTTTAATAAAGTCTGTCTGATCTATGCAAGTATGGAATGGTAGATGCTGAAACAATACTGATGGTGATATTTAAACAGAATGTAAATACCTTCCGTATTAGATGGACTCCAGATTTCAACCATGCATTTTCAGGGGAAAAAAAATGTTTTTGGTGCATCAAATCCCCAACTTTGCATATAGGACCCAGCATGATTTTTTGAGGCAAGTTTTTATGCCATCAAATATGGTTTTTGATTTTACCTGAACTTACCTGTAATTAAAGTAGTTTTGAGACGAAAATTCCACAAAAGATATAACCAACCTCTTATGGTATGTTAGTAGGTGGTTACTCATTATGATTAAGGCGGCGAGCTGGCAGAAACGTTAGCACGTCGGACGAAATGCTTAACGGTATTTCGTCTGCGTTACGTTGTGAGTTCAAATTCCGCCGAGGTCAACTTTGCTTTTCATCCTTTTGGGGTCGATAAATTAAGTACCAGTTACACACTGGAGTCGATGTAATCGACTTAATACCTATGTCTGTCCTTGTTTGTCCCCTCTGTGTTTAGTCCCTTGTGGGTAATAAAGAAATAGGTTACTCATTATGATTCAAGAAAATATTGATGTGCGTGCTCACAAACAGATAATCACAGTGAAAAGTTCCACCCCATACTCCATAAGTATTTGTAGTGCCACACACACATCATCGTTTAATGTCTGTCTTCCATGCTGGTATGAGTAAGACAGTTTGACAGGAACTGGTAAGCCAGAGGACTGTGCCAGGTTCCACTGTCTGCTTTGGTTTGGTTTTTACAGCTGGATGCCCTTCCTAACACCAACCGCTTTACAGGGTGCGCTGGATGCTTTTTATGTGGCACCAGCACAGGTGACATCTACTTTGGCATTTTTACTGCTGGGTGCCCTTACCCTCCCAAATGCCAACCACTTTACAGAGCAAACTATGTAACACTAGTGCCACTGAGGTCTGCTTTGGCATGGTTTTTATGCCTGGATGCCCTTCCAAACATGATCCACTTTACAGATTGGACTGGGTGCTTGTTATGTGGCACCAGCATTAATGAGGTTGCCAAGTGTCTTGCAAGACAAAGATCGTTTGAGGGGTGTGGTATTGATGGTGGTGGCTTTGTGCTAGGTGATGAGAGGTTGGAGTATGACGGGGGGATAGAAATAGGGGTCTTGCTGCCGAGGAGACACAGAGTTGCCCCAGTCAGAGGGTGATGAGATTGAACAAGAGAGAGAGAGAGAAAGAGAGAAATGGTGGTGATGTGTCAAGGTACAAGGGTGTGAACATGAATGGGTTGGTAGATGATTGCTTGGGGTGCTTGAGTAGAGAGTTCACCTGAATGTAAAGGAAGGGTGGAATGCAGTGACTGGGGAAACCCGGGTATATAGGTGGGAGGACAGGAGTGGGGAAGGAAATATAAGCATGAAGAGGAGATGTAGTTTGGTTTATTGGGGTAGCGGGGTATGCGAATTAATGTCACATGTGGGTGGAATACATGGCACTTTGGCACTTTCAGAACTGTTTCTGCTGAGGTGGGTAGGTTTTCTCAAGAACCTCGTATCACCAGACATCTCAATCCATTGTTGTCATTTCCTCTGTGAGGCCCAACATCCTGAGATCAGTCCTCACTATTTCATCTCATGTCTTCCTGGGTTGCCTTTTCCCACAGGTGTCATTCACTTTAACCAATCAGCATTTCTTCATACAGCTACCTTCATTCATACACATATCACATGTCCAAACCAATTTTTGGAGAGATTTTCAGATCCCGACAAAGTTGAGAGCGACATTCTTCTGTTCCAAAATCTATTTGATTGTAACCTTGGTGACATGCCAGTCGGACTACAGTTGGTGCTCATTGATAGGCAAGCAAATGACTTGTTGAAAGAGAAGCACAGAGAAAGAAAACTTATTGAATTTTATTGCTATTTACCTGATGATGACTTTTCAAAGTTGAAGAAATTTGCCTCTGATGTGGCATCAGTGTTTGGAACAACTTATGTCTGTCAGCAAACATTTTCAAAAATGAAGAATGTGAAGAAAATGAAGAATATCAAGTTTGACTGAACACTTGAAAACAATTCTCTTGGTTGTTGGCAGCAATTCCAAAGCAAATATCGGTGATATCTTAAAAGCTAAACACCAGTTTCACAAATCTCACCAACCTTTTTTTGCTGCTTATTTTGTGAGATTCAGATATGTGCACTTTGGGTGTGGTATAATTAACTTATTGCTAATGTCACCTTCTTTCATAACATTTTGGTAAATAAATATTTTGGTAGACATTTTTTGTGTATTCACTGTATTTTACTGAACAAAATGGTTATGTGGCCCACACTTGTCACTCTTGCCCTCTGTAAATAGAGTATAGCCATTCATACACAAGCATCATACAATCTGCCGTTCACTCTAAGAAAGGGGTCTTTTGTTGCCAGTAGAGGTGATACCTTTCTGAACTTCTTCCATCCTATTCTTATTCTCACAGATCATCCTCCACCACTACTTATTTGGTCACCTAGGTAACAAGAGGTGACTGTAGATATGTTTATGGTCTTCGTTTTAAGGTCTACTTTTTCATACTTGCATAGATCAGACTGGAGTATGTTGGAAGAGTTTTCTACAGCCAGTATAGCTTTTTGTCACCAACCCCCTCTTGTGCCCAGGTGAGGTAGCAATCTCCCTGTCTATCGTACAACAATCAGCTGGAGTCACTTTCATAGTGGACTGCTAGCAAACGATGCTATTAGTGAAGCCATTGTTTCCACGTCAACGAGGGAAGCGCACAACAAGATACAAGAGGAATATGAAATCACTCATACATGCACACAATTTATGTGTTTGTTTATGGATGGAAGCACTCCGTCGGTTACGACGACGAGGGTTCCGGTTGATCCGATCAACGGAACAGCCTGCTCGAGAAATTAACGTGTAAGTGGCTGAGCACTCCACTGACACGTGTACCCTTAACGCAGTTCTCGGGGATATTCAGCGTGACACAGAGAGTGACAAGGAAGTAAGAGTGAAAGAAAGTTGTGGTGAAAGAGTACAGCAGGGATCACCACCATCCCTACCGGAGCCTCGTGGAGCTTTCGGTGTTTTCGCTCAATAAACACTCACAACGCCCAGTCTGGGAATCGAAACCGCGATCCTACGACCGCGAGTCCGCTGCCCTAACCACTGGGCCATTGCGCCTCCACTGTTTGTGTATGAGTACATATGTATATATACACACATAATCAGTGTCCCCAAAAAGTGTATACACACTTTAAATACTGATAACTTACTTAATTTTTATTTCATTTTATTAAATACTGATTTTATGATCATCCAATATGTATATTCATTTTGAGGGGCGGGGGTATAACCTACATATATATGCATATACAACAGGTTTCTTTCAGTTTCCATCTACCAACTCCACTAACGAGGCTTTGGTCAGCCTGGGGATTCAATAGAAGACATTCATTCAAGGTGTCATGCAGTGGGACTGAACAGGGAATCATGTGTCTCTTTACCACACTCATACCTCCTACATGTGTGTGTATGTGTGTTTGTGTGTATGTGTGTTTGTGTGTGTATATATATATATATATATATACAGGATTTCCCAAACATTGTGTGCACACATTGAATGATAATATACTGTTTGTTTAAATGCATTTCAAATTTAATAGAATCTGCAGACAGAATTTAATTTCTTTTATAAACCCTGGTTTTCAAACTGATGACCATTCCAGGCACCACTCATAACATGGAATTCATCATCATCATCATCGTTTAACGTCCGCTTTCCATGCTGGCATGGGTTGGACGATTCAACCGGGGTCTGAGAAGCCAGAAGGCTGCACCAGGCTCCAGTCAGATCTGGCAGTGTTTCTACAGCTGGATGACCTTCCTAACGCCAACCACTCCGTGAGTGTAGTGGGTGCTTTTTATGTGCCACCGACACAGGTGCCAGACAAGGCTGGCGACCGGCCATGCTCGGATGGTGTTTTTTATGTGCCACCGACACAGGTGCCAGAGGAGGCTGGCGAACGGCCACGCTCTGATGGTGTTTTTTATGTGCCACCGACACAGGTGCCAGACGAGGCTGGCGAACGGCCACACTCGGATGGTGTTTTTTATGTGCCACCGACACAGTTGCCAGACGAGGCTGGTGAACGGCCACGCTCAGATGGTGTTTTTTTTTTACGTGCCACAGACACAGGTGCCAGACGAGGCTGGCGAACGGCCACGTTCGGATGGTTTTCTTATGTGCCACCGGCACTGGTACCACAAAACTACAAATTCCATTGATGTTCATCGATTTTGATTTGATTTGATTTGATTGAAAACATCAAGTAACATTTTGTTCTGTATTTGTACACATTCTCGATAACCCTCAACTTGTTGACTGTTACCAGTCAACTTGTACAGTAAACTTTTAATTATCCCCATAAAAAGAAGTCTAAAAATGTGAGGCCCAGTGAATGTGGAAGCTATTTTACTGAACCTCTTAATCCAATCCTCCAGTTTGGTAAAATCTCATCAAGGTAGGCCCTTACATGGTAGCGTGGTGGTGCCCCCATCGTGCTGGGAGTAAAACTCCATATCTTCAAAGTCCTCTTGAATGCTTGGCATGACAGATTGTCACAACAAAGTAAATGGGACCAATCACAGTACCATCCAAAAAAAAAAAATATGGTTCAGTTAATCCTTTTGTATATGTACAGACATGTATATCTATATATAGCCAGGCGTTTGTGTTTATTAATCTTTCTGTCTTTCTATCATTTCAGATGTTCCAGTTGTGAAATCTCAAGCAGTGACATTCTCCATCTCTTCTTCTGCCAAAATTGGTGATTCTGCTCAGTTCTTCTGCAATGCCACCACCACAGTACTTCAGTACAATGCTATTTTCATACATAATGACAACCAGATTGCTAAAGCCTTTACTCCTGTTGTTTCACGTCCAAGTAGTCCCAACACTTCAGTCACTGGTTCAGGCAACCGGTATTACTATAAGTATACGATCAGTTCTTTGTCTTGCTCTGACCGAGGGAATTACAAGTGTGAGGTGGCGAATGAAAATGCTGCTGCATTGAAGAGTAACAGTGAGACACTTGATGTTCTGGGTAAGGAGTTACCTTTATCTACTTTCACTTTTACTCCCCCTTTCTCCCTCTTTCTGTCTGTCTGTTTATCTATCTGCTTTCGCATGGCCAGATGCCCTTCCTAACACCAAACACTTTACAGAGTATACCGGGTGCTTCTCTCATACCACCAGCACTAGTCTGTCTGCCATGCAGTTTGCAAGCCTACAAAATCTGAAGAGGGTTGGGGGTGGGGGGGTTATGCTAACAGGTAGGGGTTAAGGTATGAATGGTGGTAGGAAAGAGTAGGTTCTAGTTGTAGGAGAACTACATAGCTACTCAGATTTGCGAGAGAGAGCGAGAAATGTATCAGAAGCAACTGCAAAGAGTGAGGTGTTTTGGGTGGCCTCTCGAGGTATGAAGTGAGTATTAGTGGGGTGGGGTGGGGCAGAGAAACTAGGAGTGGTGAGTGGGGGTTGTAAGTGTGTAGGGAGGGGAGGCAAGAACACCCATAAAGATTGGGTAGGGTTGGAGGATGAGAATGCAGGGGGGGATGATTGTCAATGATATGTGAATGGGGAGGTCATGGATGGAAGAAAAGAACAGTACAGGAGTAAAATAATGAAGATTCAGCTGATTCGGGTGGGACAGACGGGGGGGAGGGAGATGATGTTTGGTTAGGCTACAGAAGAGTGGGGAGAGTGGGAGTTAGGTGTAGGGCATGAGGATAGAATTTGGTAGTCTAATGGGGTGGGGTGAAGGAGATGAATGTAACATGTAGGACAATATCTTTATATATAAAAGTGAAGTTGTGCGTCTGCCTCCTACGATTTAGATTCCTAACTAATCCCACATTTTGCGGTGCAGTTTAACCAAAACTGGGTATCTTATAGTCGTGATTCATATCGAGCCCTTCTGGGTATTAGCGCACGTCTACGATGAGTCTACGATTTAAAAAATAATTTACCATCATTTTTTTCCATTTTAATGCATTTTTTTCGCTATTATATAAGGGAAGTAACTTTCTAAAAATGTCTACGATTTAAAAAAAAATTTACCATCATTTTTTTCCATTTTTAATGCATTTTTTTGCTATTTTTTGGCTATAACTCTCTAAAAATGTCTACGATGAGTCTACGATTTAAATAAAAATTTACCATCATTTTTTTCCATTTTTAATGCATTTTTTTGCTATTATATAAGGGAAGTAACTCTCTAAAAATGTCTACGATGAGTCTACGATTTAAAAAAAAATTTACCATCATTTTTTTTCCATTTTTAATGCATTTTTTTGCTATTATATAAGGGAAGTAACTCTCTAAAAATGTCTACGATGAGTCTACGATTTAAAAAAAAATTTACCATCATTTTTTTTCCCTTATATAATAGCAAAAAAATGCATTAAAATGCATTTTTTTGCTATTATATAAGGGAAGTAACTCTCTAAAAATGTCTACGATGAGTCTACGATTTAAATAAAAATTTACCATCATTTTTTTTTCCATTTTTAATGCATTTTTTTTGCTATTTTTTGGCTATAACTCTCTAAAAATGCTTATATAGTTATTTCCCTTACAAACCCGAGCAACGCCGGGCGACACTGCTAGTTAATGGATAAAAGAGTGTGGTATCAGGACGAATGAGGCTGGGTCACTGCAGGGGGAGAGATGGTGGATGAGGTGTCCATTGGTGCACCTGTGTAGTATGGACAGCAATAGTGCTTCCAGAAGTCAGTTTTGCTACGATGGAAGTGTCTTAAGGACCACATGTCACCAGCCAGTCCTTTGTCATTTCCTCCATGCGGATTAGGGTCCTCAGATCAACTTTCACTATTTCATCCCATGTCTTTGTGGATCTCTCCAGCCACATTTATACTATGTCATTATTCTCAAAGACATACAGCATCTCGAAAGAGTCCAGAAGCTGGCTACCCGCATGGTTCATGGTCTCAAAAATTTGTCTTATGAAGAAAGGCTGAGGACGCTCGACCTTTATTTTCTAGAAAAACGCCGCTGCCGTGGTGATCTCATTCTCGCCCACAACATCATAAGCGGAAAGTGTAACCTCTCGAAAGAGCTGTTCTTCACTCCTGCTCCAGAGCGTCGGCTGTGGGGTCATTCCGAAAAGCTCTACCTGCGATGATTTCATCTCAATCGAAGGAGAGGAGCTTTCTCCGTTCGGGTTGCGGATCCGTGGAACAAGCTGCCAGACGAGATGGTGAAGATGCCGACGACTGCTTTGTTCAAAGTCTCCCTTGACCTCAAGTGGCCTGAACTCTTTACATGAACACCACCCTGTACTCAACTCCATGTCCCCTTACATGGCCTTGCTATTTGCTTTTGAGCCAAAATTAACTAACTAACTTCTTATTCACATTACACATCCAGTGGAGCATACTTGCTTCATTTCTTTCCTGTGTTTCCATGCCTGCTGTGTT
Source organism: Octopus sinensis (assembly GCF_006345805.1). NCBI lineage: Eukaryota > Metazoa > Mollusca > Cephalopoda > Octopoda > Octopodidae > Octopus > Octopus sinensis. The sequence continues at coordinate 2,379,221 of NC_043014.1, forward strand.
CAAGGCCCCTGTCTCACTTCCATGCTGCATTGCAGTTCTAAACCAACCGTCACACAATCTGCCCTTCATTCTGTGGGAGAAGACCTTGGTTGCCAGCAGCAGCAGTAAACTCCCTCAACTATTTTCAACACATTCTTCCTTAGGCTACCATGCACTCAGAGCAACCCAATCCCTTGCTAATTAAATCTCCCAAGTTTAAAAAAAAACATCAATGGGACCATAACCTCGTGGCCTATGCCAGGGGCGTAACCAGCCCACTTGTGCGTACCTTTTCCTTCTTTGGACACTAAACTCTGCTTGCGAAGACCTGTTGAGGCAAGTGAAATCAAAATCAAAATGAAATTCGATGAGGGGCACGAGCACCATACGAGTGATCCTTGACAGAGCAGCTAACCAGCTTCCGTGCCAGTGGCACATAAAAAGCACCATTCGAGTGTGATCGTTACCAGCTTCGCCTTACTGGCACTTGTGCCCCTTGCTAGTAGGGTGCTAAGAGCACCATCTGAGCGTGATCGTTGCCAGAACGACTAACTGGCTTCCATGCCAGTGGCACGTAAGAAGCATCATTCGAGTGGGATCGTTACCAAAGTCGCCTTACTGGCACCTGTACCGTTGGCATGTGTAAAAAGATTCGAGTGAGGTCGTTGCCAGTACCGCCTGACTGGCTCCCATGCCGGTGGGACGTAAACGCACCCACTACACTCTCAGAGTGATTGGTGTTAGGAAGGACATCCAGCTGTAGAAACTCTGCCAGATCAAGACTGGACTGGACTGGTTCGCCAGCCCTCAGTCAAACCGTCCAACCCATGCTAGCATGGAAAGCGGACGTTAAACGATGATGATGATCAACTACTTCTAATGAGCCATCCAAGCATTCAAGAGAGTCTATTTCTGGTGTCTGTAGTACTTCCCTGCTCCAGTGCATTTATCACATGAAGCTTAAGTTCTCTGCTAGTCTGCCACATCTCTTGTGTGCCCTTAGCTTACATGGGGTTTACATCTACACCTTTTCTGCATGTTGAGCAGGACCATTTGCTGACGGTGTCAGAGTCCTGTCTTCTTTCCTACTTACTAAAGCTTTGTCAGGTTTACCTTATGACCTCTCAGTTCCATACCTGGAATTGCTTCTCTAATTCTCATATAGATTCAGCTATGAGAACATATAGGACTTCACATGGGCAACCAGTCTTAAACTCCTCTGTGGGACTATGATAATTAAAAGATTAAGGACAGAGCCTTGACAAACTCCAACCCTTATGCTAAATTTTTCACTGAAGCTATCAGTTATGTATTTCGTCTTTGTGCCTGGCTTGTACAACTCTCACAAGCCATAAGTCAACACAGTTTCCCTACTGGCCACCAGATTACTCTATGTGGTCCCTTAGTCTTGAAGTAGAGTGCTTCATGCTGTCAGCGGTCAGCATCATCATCATTGGCATAGTTTTTGTATCCTTTTTCCTATGCTAAAATGGGTTGGCTGGGTTGTCCCTGTCTGGGTCAATTCTTATTCAAAGTTTCCCCTTGTCATTTGAATACAAACAGCACAATGAGCAAAATAGAAAGATGCTCTTCCTGTCATTAACCTTCACCTCTTTCCATGCCACAAACAGTACAAAGGCCAGACATATATTCATGGAACATTGCAAACAAACAACATCAAATGTTCAATGCGGATGAAGATATGCAACAGGTTTCTTCCAGTTTCCGTCAACCACATCCATTCTCAAAGCTTTCATCCAACCATGGATTTCATAGAAGACTCCTGTCTTAATTGCTGCAAAGTGGGACTGAACCAGAAATTACATGGTTGCCAAGTGAACCCCTTCAGGTTGAATAGAAGATGTGGGTGGTGTCAAGTAATAGCTCTCTTTGTCAGTTCCCTGCCCCAGAATCAACCCTTTTAACTAAGAACTCCCTGTTAGAGTGTCAGCCCTTTTCATTAAGAACTATCTGTTGACTCCCTGAAATTGTTGATGATCCTTAACTTCCCTAACAATATTTATTACATTTAAATGTCCCTTTTTGTTCCCTTTTCTTTTTTCCTACAGGTCCAGCTGGAACTCCCAATCTGACGGCTCCTTCTGATAATCAAATTCTCAATGACAATGTCACCGTTTCTTGCGAGAGTAACGTTGGAAGCCCTGCACAGGAATTACACCTTTGTGTTGGCAATACCTGTGCTAAACCAAACCCACCAGTTAAACAGGTCGATCAGTGCATTTTCACACAAACTGCAAGCCTAACATTTCAAGTCACCAAGACAACCAAGACGGCTACATGTAGAGTGGGGTCAAGTTCTTTGGAAGATAAACAAACCTGGGAAGTTGACTGTAAGTTGTCTGCTTTCCTTCTCTGTTGCTATTATTATCATACTCTTAATCTTTTACTGGTTTCAGTCATTGGATTGCGGCCATACCGAGGCATTATCATCAAGATTTGTTTACATAAGCGTAACAACTGTAGAATGTATTTTCTTGACTTAATTGAATTTCTTCTAAATTACGCTTTGGATATGAAATTAGTTGGAGGAGAGTAACATGTAAATAAACAAACACACACACACACACACACACACATTCAAATATAAATTAGAAGCAGCTCACCAAACACACACACAATGTATGCTTTACTAGTTTGCCGGTTGGCTGTGATTTGACACGTTAGAGATGACTCTCGCAAAGTACCAGGTGTTCAAACACCTGAAAATCAGTCTTAGACAGGTGAGACAACTCACCGCAAGTCCCATTCAGGAGTGATGGACATCAGGATTTCCTTATTTTTGTGGTTTATCAACATCATGTGCTTAAACCTGGGGCAAATCAAATATGCTGTCCATGGCTATTCTCTCTCTTTTACTTGTTTCAGTCATTTGACTGCGGCCATGCTGGAGCACCACCTTTTAGTCGAGCAAATTGACTCAAGGACTTATTCTTTGTAAGCCTAGTACTTATTCTATCGGTCTCTTTTGCCAAACCGCTAAGTTACAGGGACGTAAACACATCAAAATCGGTTGTCAAGCGATGTTGCGGGGACAAACACAGAAACACAAACACACACACACACATATATATATACTTGCCCAAGGCGGCGAGCTGGCAGAAACGTTAGCACGCCGGGCGAAATGCGTAGCCGTATTTCGTCTGCCGCTACGTTCTGAGTTCAAATTCCGCCGAGGTCGACTTTGCCTTTCATCCTTTCGGGGTGATAAATTAAGTACCAGTTACGCACTGGGGTCGATGTAATTGACTTAATCCATTTGTCTGTCCTTGTTTGTCACTATTTCTAGCAAGTCAATAAGGTTAGTGGCCAAGTAGGAATAGGGTTCAATGTGAGGAAAGGGATTAAAAAAGGAGAAGGGGTAAGGTGTACATGTAGAAGTGTATCCTTGTATTAGGATGGGTATATGAGTAGAAGGAGGGATATATATGTATGTAGTTTGTGTGTGTGTGTATATATATATATATATATACAATGGTTTCAGTAAATTCTCTTTTGATCATCTGTTTTCTTTCAGATCCCGTTGATGCCATCAGACTAATTCCAGATGTCACAGAATGGAGACTGGTTCGTGGCACCAAAACAACATTTGAGTGTGTAGCACTCGGCAACCCTGACCCCACAACCATGTGGGAGTTCTTCCCAGAGACATCTCAAACTAGCAGGATATCTTGGGGTAGAACTATGGAACTGGACCCTGACACAAGTGGGGTGTATGTGTGTACGGCTAACAACACGGTTGGCGGAATCTCCTACAACTTGACCAAGACTTTGACCGTTACTGTCTGTAAGTCAGCCATCTCTGCTTTCATCTCTCTCTCTCTCCCTCTCTCTCACTCTCAATCTCTCTTTTTCTATACTATTTTTCTATCTTTCCTTTTTTTTCCATCTATCTTTTCTCTCTTGTTTTCTCCTTTCTTTTCTCTGCTTCCCTCACCATCCCTCCCTCTCTCTCCCCCTCTCTCTCTCTCTCTCCAAACACTGCTCCTTTCCATTTGTTCCCTGTTGGTTATATATTGTGTGTGTGTGTTTATTGGTTTCAAAAGATGTGATCTACAATGATTTTAAAGCATTTGTAATAAAACACAGGGAATCAAGCAGTCTATCTGGAACCAAGCATTTCATAAACAGGGCTTGACTTCGATCCCTGACACAAAATTTTGATTTATTTGGGGTGTGGGGTCAGTAAGTGTTATTTCCTAATTGCTTCTATCTAGAAATGAAAGGAAATGACTACTATTCCCTTCACACTTTGCTTTGTGACTTGGGCATCAATGTTTTAAAATTGACCTATTTTCCATTACATTTCAGACAGATTCAGTGTTGAGTTGCTGAAGCAGAAATATTCTGCTCAGTATCACAGATTTGCATGTCACTTGCTTGACCTTAATGAGTTGAGCATGTACCCTGAGTGGCTGGTGATATGTGAATCTCTGATTATGAGAAGAGTAGTGGAGGAGCATCACAGCCATGTGTTGAGAGGGATTCTTTGGGGTTTGAATAAATGTAACAAAAGCAAAGTTTGAAGGCAATATTAGCCATTTTTCATACTGGAACCAAAACAGTGTGTATTTTAATGGAAATGTGCTAACAAAAAGATTAATTATAACACAATTATTTTACTATTAATTGAAACAAAATCAGTACATTTTAGTAGAAATATAGTAATATAGTTTGCTAATATACATATGCGATTATTTGGTAAGTGGTGCCGAATTTTACAATCTGTTAATAATACTAATATTAATAATGATAATAATAATAGGGGTAGCTTATCCTGTTCAGTCTATATTATTAGCATTATCCTGCGTTTGAGAATTTAAAATCACTTCTTTAACTTTTTAAGACATCTCAACGCTTCTAAAGCAAACTTCATTTCTTTGTTTATGTTCATCGTAATTTGAATTTAATGTATGATAGCATCTCCTAAAGCAAGATTTCTATAAATCTTAAATTTGCGGAAGAATTTGTGGTGTGGACAGTTTAGCTTAATTGGCTCAGAGCACTGCGACGCGTAATCACAGAGGTGTGAGTTCAAGTCTCATAGCCGGCTGCCAACACTTTTTCTGCAAAATAGGGGTAGTTTATCCTGTTCAGGCTATATTATTAGCATTATCCTGCGCTTGAGAATTTAAAATCACTTCTTTAATAATAATAATATTTTATAAGCTTAAAGCTTATAAGCAATTACTGTGTATTGACTAAGGTAGGTAGTCTAACATTGGGGCATATACAAGGTGGCAAGCTGGCAGAATTGTAAGCACGCTGGGCAAAATGCTTAGTGGTATTTCTGAGTTCAAATTCTACTGAGGTCAACTTAGCCTTTCGTCCTTTGGAGTCGATTCAATAAGTACCAGTTATGCACCGTCTAATATGCATGTTTTACTAATCCATAATAGGATAACATCATTCACCAGGGTCAGGAGGATTGATGTCATCTTTACTAATGTATGGGGAGTGGAGGGTATTGACTTTCCTTTTACCAATATGTGGAGAGTTGACCTCATCTTCTCACCATGTGCAGCCTTGTTTGTCCTTTTACTGAATAAAAAGCAAATCCTTCCTTTGCAGATGTTCCCACAACAACAGTGCCACCATCAACAACTAAAGAACCGTCGACAACTCCTAGCACCACCACAAAGAAAGCAGGTGCCCCTGCTGCCGCTTCTACAGGTAAATAGATTTCTAATCCTCCTCCTCTTTGTCTTCCTTCCTGTCATGGTGTTTAGCCCTAGGCTAGTCCTGATCCAGTAGAATTATGGTGAAAATAATAATAATAATAATAATGAAATTATTGTATGCAGTGGGCTCAGGTGCACTGCAACTTGTCAAAAGTGCGTATAAAGCATCTGCAGTAATGTACAAATGTCTGGAAAGCGAACAATGCATGAGTCAGATACATGCTTGTGTGTGTATGGAGGGGAGAAAGATCAGGTGTAGTGTTGGCGAATCTCAGGAAGCATGGAAGTTTTGAAGGATGCAGTGCTCCAACAACTGATGCCGGCAGTTTTTTCCATGCTTCAGCAACTCTCAGTGTGAAAAAATGTTTCTGAAAGTCAAGGGAGCTGTGCTGTTTTCTGACTTTGTAAATATGTCCACGGGTGTTAGACGGGTGGAGTTTGAAAAGGTGCTCAGAGTTATTGTTTGTAAGATGGTTAATAATTTTATGGGTATCTGCCAAGTCAGCTGCCAGACGTCGGAGTTTCAATGTGTCCATGCCCAGGGAAGTAAGGCGTTCAGAATATGGCAGATGCCTGATGGAAGGTATTCTTTTGGTTGCACGTCGCTGAACAGCTTCCAGACGATTGATATCCTGGTCAAGATAGGGGTTCCAGACCGGTAATGCAAATTCCAGGTGAGGTCTTACCATAGCTATATAAAGCCGTAGATAGATAGCTGGAGAGCGGCTCACAAAGGACTTGGTGAGTGATGCCAAGACACCCTCGGCCTTCTTGGCAATTTTAGCGATGTGTTTTGTCCAACGCAAATCGCTGTCGACAATAACACCCAGGTCACATTCATTGTGTATCTAGGACTACATTATCTAATGTGACCTTTCTTGTGGTGTAGCCCCAGGTCAGACCTGGTCTAACAACCCTGTAATCTAAGCTGTTCCAGTCTTAGAATATCAGACTACACCATTGTCTTGTGTATTCTTTTGTTTCTTCTTTTCTCTTCTCTCAAAGACAGAAGAGTCATTGAACATCCTTTCTCCATCTTGGCATGGGTTGGTCATGGAAGTATTTCTTGCAGGATTTCACTGCTGATGACCCCCTCCTCCTCTTCCTTCAGAAGGGATTCTTGTCCTACAGGTGGTTAATCGTAATGCCAACAAGGAACGTCAGCGTCGTGTCACCATTTCACTCCGATGGTGACAAATGAAGCCATGCAATGTAAACACTCACACAGATACGCTTTATCATTTAACATCCGCTTTCCGTGCTGGCATGGGTCGGACAGTCTGACAGAATCTGAAAGATTCAAGGACTTCATTGTGCTCTGCTGTCTGCTTTGGTATGGTTCCTACAGCTGGATGCTCTTCATAATGTCAGCCAGTCTACAGTGTGTGCCGGGTCCATTTTTCCATGCCACTGGCATGTGTGTATGTATGTATATATATATATATGTGTGTGTGTGTTCATATATATATGTGTGTGTATTTAAATATCTATATATCTGTGTGTGTGTTTATATATCTATATATATATGTGTGTGTTCATATATTTATATATATATTTATATATATATATTTATATATATATATTTATATATATATTTTATATATATATATATATATATATATATATATATATATATACCGGAGTAAACACATAAACGTGAAACAAGGTGGAAAAAAAGAGTACTCAAATACCAGGGGTAGAGTAATATGCTTTATTTAAAAGCAGCAGAAAATTCAACAAAACCTGTTACTCTGAGTTTCACATTCCCGTTCATCGGACAGTTTTTGCTAGAATCTAGCAAATTCTAGCAAAAACTGTCCGACGAATGGGAACGTGAAACTCAGAGTAACAGGTTTTGTTGAATTCTGCTGCTTTTAAATAAAGCATATATATATTTAAATATAGGATAAAATCTTTATAAGAATTTATCAAGTAGTTAGCATGAAAAACCTCGTAAGGGAAAAATCCATCAATTATTCCTCTTAAATATATTTACTTATATTAAGGGTATTTATGTATAGTAATGCCCTTAATATAAGTATGTATACTCTTTTACTTGTTTCAGCCATTTGACTGCGGCCATGCTGGAGCACCGCCTTTAGTCGAGCAAATCGACCCCAGGACTTATTCTTTGTAAGCCCAGTACTTATTCTACCGGTCTCTTTTGCCAAACCGCTAAGTGACAGGGACGTAAACACACCAGCATCGGTTGTCAAGCAATGCTAGGGGGACACACACAAATACACACACACATATATATATATATATATATATATACGACAGGCTTCTTTCAGTTTCCGTCTACCAAATCCACTCGCAAGGCATTGATCAGCCCGGGGCTATAACAGAAGACACTTGCCCAAGATGCCACGCAGTGGGACTGAACCCGGAACCATGTGGTTGGTTAGCAAGCTACTTACCACACAGCCACTCCTGCGCTATATATATATATATAGGCACATACACACACATATATGTAGTGGAGAGAGGGAGAGAGATTGTCATAGGTATGTGGATTAAAAAGTCTGCTTTGGAGCCATGTGGGTAGGGTTCACTGTGTTGTGTACTACAGCCTCAGGTCAACCGGTACCTTGTGAGTGAAATTGATCAGTGGAAACCGAAGACACCTCTGTATGCGTGTGTGTGTGAGATCATATCCCCACCCTTCATGTATGTTTGCTGACTGTAAACGACAGTGAGGCTGTGTCACATACACACACACATACTGACATCAATCCATGCCAGCATGGAAAGCGGATGTTAAATGATAATGTGTATGCATATCTGTGACATGACTCTGGCGCAGGAGTGGCTGTGTGGTAAGTAGCTTGATTACCAACCACATGGTTCCGGGTTCATTCCCACTGCATGGCACCTTGGGCAAGTGTCTTCTACTATAGCCTCAGGCCGACCAAAGCCTTGTGAGTGGATTTGGTAGATGGAAACTGAAAGAAGCCCGTCGTATATATATATGTTTGTGTTTGTGTCCCCCCAACATCGCTTGACAACCGATGGTGGTGTGTTTACGTCCCTGTAACTTAGCAGTTCAGCAAAAGTGACCGATAGAATATGTACTAGGCTTCCAAAGAATAAGTCCCGGGATCGATTTGCTCGACTAAAGGCAGTGCTCCAGCATGGCCGCAGTCAAATGACTGAAACAAGTAAAAAGAAAAGATAGAGAAAGAACACAGACAAGAAACAAACACAATGTTTACTCTTGCACGTCCACTTAAACTGGCCAGATGGCCATATCCAGCCAAAATGTTCCACCTGCCTGATGCTGAAATTCTCACATCCATCTTACAATGTCATTCCGAAAAATAAACAAGCAGGTCATTGAAATCTCAAAGCTACAAGATAATACATGACTAATTCAAAGCAGTGCAGATAAGCAAACGTTAGGTTTGACAGAGAAATCTGAATGCCTAAGGATTAAGTATTGTTGAGAAAGGAAAGAGACAATAAAGAGAATAAATAAGAAGAAGATAAAGAAACATATGTGGGAAGTGTATCCTGTTTCATTGGGTGGACTTTGAATTGAGATAAAAATAGTTGTTGAATGAATAAAGTGTGAAAGGGTGTCTGTGTGGTCGGGATAATTAAAAGGTGAATTAGAGGACAGACAGATCACTGTGACATACAAGCACAGAAATGCATATCTGCACATATGTGGACATGTCCATACATATGCATAAATACACATATATATTCACATTTGTAGGCGCAGGAGTGGCTGTGTGGTAAGTAGCTTGCTTACCAACCACATGGTTCCGGGTTCAGTCCCACTGCGTGGCACCTTGGGCAAGTGTCTTCTGCTATAGCCCCGGCCGACCAATGCCTTGTGAGTGGATTTGGTAGACGGAAACTGAAAGAAGCCCGTGTATATATATATATATATATATATATATATTATATATATATATATATATATATATATATATGTCTGTGTTTGTCCCCCCAAATTGCTTGACAACCGATGCTGGTGTGTTTACGTCCCCGTCACTTAGCGGTTCGGCAAAAGAGACCTTGGCATTGGTCGGCCCGGGGCTATAGCAGAAGAGACTTGCCCAAGATACCACGCAGTGGGACTGAACCCGGAACCATGTGGTTGGTTAGCAAGCTACTTACCACACAGCCACTCCAAATGCATTGTTATTTTAAAAAGTTCTGTTTTAATAATAATTGAACCTTGTTTTATATTATTTTTTATCCCTGTTTCTATTTTCTTTTCTTTTGACCAGATAAAAACAAGATTATTATTGGCAGTATCGTCCCCATATTAATCATCATCATCATTGTGATTATTGTTATCATTCTGTACAAACGGAGAGCGAAACCAACAGAAATTGAAGGTTAGTTTATCTCAATTAGAATTTCTTATCAAAAACCTCAAAATTACCTGCCTATGTCCACCTTGCCTTTGGTTTTATTCTCTTATTCTCTGGAAGGTGGCGAGCTGGTAAAATCGTTAGCATGCCGGGCGAAATGCTTAGCGGTATTTCATCTGCCGCTACGTTCTGAGTTCAAATTCCGCCGAGGTCGACTTTGCCTTTCATCCTTTCGGGGTCGATTAAATAAGTACCAGTTACGCACTGGGGTCGATAAAATCAACTTAATCCGTTTGTCTGTTCTTGTTTGTCCCCTCTGTGTTTAGCCCCTTGTGGGTAGTAAAGAAATAGGTATTTCACCTGCTGCTACGTTCTGAGTTCAAATTCCGCTGAGGTCGACTTTGCCTTTCATTCTTTCGGGGTCGATTAAATAAGTACCAGTTACGCACTGGGGTCGATATAATCGACTTAATCCCTTTGTTCTTGTTTGTCCCCTCTGTGTTTAGCCCCTTGTGGGTAGTAAAGAAATAGGTATTTCACCTGCTGCTACATTTGGAGTTCAAATTCCGCCGAGGTCGACTTTGCCTTTCATCCTTTCGGGGTCAATTAAATAAGTACCTGTTACGCACTGGGGTTGATAAAATCGACTTAATCCGTTTGTTATTTTTGTCCCCTCTATGTTTAGCCCCTTAAAGAAATAGGTTTTATTCTCTTTGTAACTTTTGGCAACATTTGCCTTACTTCCAAAATAAATTTACCTTGTGTGTGTGAAGGCATGTGGCCTAGTGGTTAGGGTGTTGCTCTCACAATCACTAGATCATGGTTTCAATTCCCAGGCTGGCAGTGCATTGTATTCTTGAGCGAAACACTTCATTTCATATTTCCCCTGTCCACTTGGCTGTGAATGGGTTACCCTGCAACAGATTAGCATCCGGTTCAGGGAGAATGTCTTTTTTTCTTTTCTTTTTTTTCCAGAGATTATTTCTGTTTCGTTTACTTAAGCAACTCTGTTAATAATCTCTCTCTTAATCTCTTTCAGAACCTCCAGAAAAACCACGGAAGTAAGTCTGGGTTTTTTTGCATTTTGTTTTGTTGTAGTTGTTGATGGCAGGGTGAGGGTGGCAGTGGTGGTGCTGATGCTTATTTGTCTGTATATATAAGCAGATGGTGCATATGTATATACATATTATATACATGTGTGTATAGTATAGTTTAGACTTTGTAAAATTGTGTTGCAATAAATATATTAATCGGTCAAATTCCAGCAGAGCCTGATTTTCATGTTTAATTTTTGTTTTCTTTTGTTTACAATTTTACAAGTCCTTTCATGTTATATAACAATCTTCAGGTAAATGTTTCCATAACGGATTTAACAAATGGCTAATGTGTTTCGCAATTGACAGCTGAAGATTGTTTTAAATCATGAAAGTACTTGTAAAATTACAGAAATATAAAAAGAATTAGATGAGGTTGATTGGCTTAGATATATAATACGTTATATGTAAACAAATTCAAGTTTGTTTTTGAAGTGCTGAAATGTATTCTAGTACAAGAAGAAAGATTTTTGTTTGATTTTTCAACACGTAATATCCCTTTATATTAGGTGAATTATATTTTGTTATATTTGTTTTCTCCAGCAATCACAGTGAAGTTAATATGATGAACACAAAACCAGACCTTGTCCATTCTACTGGAATGGAAAAGAAAGTACCTATGTACAACAATGTGAGTAGCCTCACCTTTCTTATTTGTATGTGTGCGTGTCATGTAACCACAGCCATGTAACCACATGTGATCGTTACCAGAACCACAGATATATATATATATATATGGAGGCGCAATGGCCTAGTGGTTAGGGCAGCGGACTCGTGGTCGCAGGATCGCAGTTTTGATTCCCAGACCGGGCGTTGTGAGTGTTTATTGAGCGAAAACACCTAAAAAGCTCCACGAGGCTCCGGCAGGGGGTGGTGATCCCTGCTGTACTCTTTCACCACTCTTTCTTCTGTTGGCCTGCTCGCTTAGCCAGCGGGGTGGTGTCATTTGAAGGCTAAAACAATGCGAACGCATTGTGACCAGCGATGTGTAACAACATTTGATGGTCTGGTCAGTCACGGTGACGGTGATCACGGTGATATATATATATATATATATATCCTTTGGATATCCTTGTTGCTTATTTTGAGTATGTATATATATATATATAGAACCGATTAGATTTCCAATCTCAGCATGCCAAAGTGAAGGCATTTCAAGGATACACATAAATATAATTTGTTGGGCTCTATGCATGCGGGACTCCGGTTAAGCATTTTTGTATCTAGTCCTGGAAATTATATTTGTATACAACAGACTATGCTGATGAGCTTGCAAATTTCCACGTATCCATATGCGTGGATATTAAGAAACAAAACTGATCGGTACATAGGTAATCGTTATTTCGTATATTTTCATTTGTCTTGCTTATTTTTTTACACTTCGGTTTGTGCAGAGTTTTTATTTGAGAATACATTCTTCGTGGAAAATAGCAATTTTGACGTCTATATCTAGCATTTTGACCGTCCACTTTTAGTGGTCAGTCCTTTAAATTTTGTATATATATAAATAAAATGCAGACACAAGTTACTTTACTTATATAATAAATTTCTTGATAAATAATGAATATTTCTTAGCCTTAATTAGCTCCTTATTTGTTGACTTATGTAAAAGTATTCTAAATATAGCAGGTGATTTGTAGTACTTATATTAGTTTATTTTAGTTATTTAGGTTCTGTTTTTAATTATAGTTAGATTATATATAGTTGTTTATTTTACTACTAAATATATTTTTAAATAAATTTTTAATGGTTTATTGAATATAGCGTTGGGTAAGTTACAATTTTATTTATCTTATAATAAAGTTAAGTTTATATATTTTGTTATATTTCTGTTATAATTTTGTTAAATTATAATTTTGTTAAATTATAATTTTGTTATATTAATCTATTTGTATGAAATCTCTTTATATTTGAAATAGATTTATTTAGTTGTTTATTTAATCTAGTTTATTTAATATAGAAGTATAGATTAGTAAGATTAAATATTTCGATTAAACTTAATGTTTACCTCTATTTTTGTATTGTAGTATGAATATAGACATTTATATACGTATTTATTATATGATATATGTGTTTAGGTGTGTATGTTTATGTGTATAAGTTGATGTGCGTGTATATATATGTATATATATTTATTTATTTATGTGTGTGGGTGTGTGGCTATAGATGTATGTGTATATATTGAGTATTGTATGTATTACATGTATGTATGTGTGTGCATATGTGTATGTGTGTGTATATATGTGTGTATATATGTATATATATATATATATAATATAAATATATATATATATATATATATATATATATTATATATATTTTATATTATGTGTGTGGTGTGTATATATATATTTATATATATGTGTGTGTGTGTGTGTTATATATATATTATATAATGTACTAATAAGTAGAAAGGTAGACAATCCACAAATATCTTCAGGAAGATGGCCCTGCTCGATCTGTGAAAAGGTGTAGGTAGAAACTCTATAGATGTACCCAGTGTAAGCTATGGACACATAAGAGGTGCAGCAATGTCAAAGGTAGGCTAACTGGGAAGATAGTTTTTGTATGTGGCAGATGCTCGGGAGCATTAACCTCCGAAAATCTGCAGAAAACAACTTCCGTCACTTTCCAGGGGGAAAAACTAGAAGTAGTTGATAGCTTCCGTTATCTAGGTGACCGTCAGTAGTGGGGGTGGGTGCGCTGAAAGTGTAACTGCTAGAATAAGAATAGCCTGGGCAAAGTTTAGGGAGCTCTTACCTCTGCTGGTGACTAAAGGCCTCTTGCTCAGAGTAAAAGGCAGACTGTATGATGCGTGTGTACGAACAGCCATGCTACATGGCAGCGAAACATGGCCGTGACTGCTGAGGACATGCGTAAGCTCGTGAGGAATGAAGCCAGTATTCTCCGATGGATGTGTAATGTCAGTGTACATACTCGACAGAGTGTTAGCACCTTGAGAGAAATGTTGTACCTAAGAAGCATCAGTTGTGGTGTGCAAGAGAGACAATTGCGCTGGTATGGTCATGTGGCGAGATGGATGAAGATAGGTGTGTGAGAAAGTGCCAATCCCTGGCAGTTGAGGGAACCCGTGGAAGAGGTAGACCCAGGAAAACCTGGGACGAGGTGGTGAAGCACGACCTTCGAACTTTAGGCCTCACTGAGGAAATGACCAGAGACCGAGACCTTTGGAATATTCTGTACGTGAGAAGACCAGGCAGGACAAGTGAGCCCAGCCCACTTATGAATGCCTTTCCTCCCTTGGACACAAAGACCGGTGAGGCAAGCGAAGTCGATATAGAACCTCATCCGACAACAGACACCCATGCCAACCCCCCATGCTTGCGAAGACATGTTGGGGCAAGCGAAATCGAAATCGAAACCGAATTGAACCAGCCAGGATCCCTGGCCTGGTGGTACGTAAAAAGCACTATCCGACTCGTGGCCGTGGCACGTAAATACTCCAATGCGACCGTACGACAGGCACCCATGCCAACCCCCTTTGCTTGTGAAGACATGTTGGGGCAAGCGAAATCGAAATCGAATTGAACCAGCCAGGATCCCTGGTCTGGTGGTACGTAAAAAGCACTATCCGACTCGTGGCCGTGGCACGTAAATACTCCAATGCGACCGTACGACAGCACCCATGCCAACCCCCTTTGCTTGTGAGGACATGTTGGGGCAAGCGAAATCGAAATCGAATTGAACCAGCCAGGATCCCTGGTCTGGGGTACGTAAAAAGCACTATCCGACTCGTGGCCGATGCCAGCACCGCCTCGACTGGCTTCCGTGCCAGTGGCACATAAAATACACCAATCTGACCGTGGCCGTTGCCAGCCCCGCCTGGCACCTGTGCAGGTGGCACGTAAAAAGCACCCACTACACTCACGGAGTGGTTGGCGTTAGGAAGGGCATCCAGCTGTAGAAACATTGCCAGATTAGACTGGAGCCTGGTGCAGCCTTCTGGCTTCCCAGAACCCCGGTCGAACCGTCCAACCCATGCTAGCATGGAGAACGGACGTTAAACGACGATGATGATGATGATGATATGTATACGATGAAGCCTTCTGGCTTCACAGACCCCAGTAGAACCGTCCAACCCATGCTAGCATGGAAAACGGATGCTAAACGACGATGATGATGATGATGATGTATAGTTATACTGCAAATTTTGATAAGTATTTTAGAGATTTTGGTTATGATCACTAATTTTAGCTTATAATTATAAGAGCATTGGGAAAGACTTTATAGTACGATGAGGGGTTACTATAAAAAAATTTTTTTTTATATATATTTATTAATCATATAAGATTTTTAGAATATATTTAATAATTAGTGGTTTTTAATCATTTAAATTATTTAATTTATTTTGTATTAAGTATTATTTATCATAGCTATTTTATTAATAAATCTTATAGTATAGAGTGATTTTATTCTTTATTTGTGACTTCATTCTATTTACATTTATTGGTAAACCATAATTGTTCCCATTCACAATCTTCGTTGATAAAGCGTATTTGTTCCTCACGCTTAATGAATTCTTCAACAATTTATTCTCTTTTTTGCTAATAACGTAATTCCACAAGTATTCTTATATACGTTGTAAAGACGTTTTCCGATTCAAAATTTTAGTTCATTACAAAACCTCGCTAAGATAAGTATTTATTTATATTTAAGATCTTTAAATTGTAAATTTTAATATTTTATAAATCTTTGATATAATATTTTCCTTATGTAAATATCATTTATGTAATGATCTAATTATCGTAATTTTCTATATTATTAGACATTAAATTTAAGTTTATTCGTAAGATATTACTTAGCGATAGATTTGTTGTTTGATAGCAAGTATACTAGGTGTCTAAAGTTAGGCTTTTGTATATACATGTATTAATAGTATTAATTGTAGTTTTAAATTGCTTATAATTAAAATTAGATAAACTCTGATAAACCTAGATATGTTTCGACTAAAGATTGGTCCAGGCCATGTCTAACTTAATAGCATAACTTAGTTATTGTCTTTTTAAATTGATATTCGCTAGTTATTCCCATTGATAATTATATTTATAGTATTTATTCGATACTATATAACTATATGAATTGATTATTTCTATAAGTATTTTAAATAAGATTTCTGAAAGTTCGTTTAAGTTTGTTTGTTTGTATTTTTGAAATTAGCTATTTCATCTTTAAATATGAAAAATTAATTTATTAGGTCTTTATTATATGTGCATATATATTTATTTATAGAGATTATTTTAGATCTTAATTATAATATTTATATACATGTATATATATTCATTGATAATTTATATATAATAGTCATTTTTTTTTTATATTTATGTAATTAAATATAGACTATTACCGATATTAGATTATTGGTGGGTTTCTTACCTTATAAATAAAAATTAATATTTAACATTATAATCGATTTTGATATAATCATAATTGTTAAGTTTTAAGTTTCTAGTTTGATAATAGAGTTTATTATGAGTAAAATTATTATATTATTTATATCTTAAAAATATTGTTTAAATATTTCTGATTATTTTTAAAATATTTCAATTAACCTGAAGATTGACTGTAACCATAACTCGAATTATTAATTGAATTTAAATTATTGTTATTCGAATTGGTACAGCCATGAAACGATCGTAGTGTTTTACTCTTTATCTTTTATTAAACTTTTAATACTTTTTATATTTAAAAAATTAATTAATTAATTAATTAACTAATTAATTAATTAATTAATAAAATAATATATAAATATAAAAATATACATACATACATATATATATATATATATATTTGTATATATATATATAACATTTATTAGTTTAAATTATTTAAATATTTTTTTTATTTTTAACTTTTATATTTTTAAATTAATTTTATGTATTGGCTTATGTTTTTCACTGTTTGATTTGCCTAATAGTGGTTTTATCTCTAATTTAATATAATATAATATATTTATACTATAAAATTGGATTTAATCCTAAATCTAATTTTTCCCTGTAAATTTGGATGTATTCCCTAATATTATTATTATTATTATATATATATATATATATATATATATGTGGTGTTATTAATCTGGTTAGATGAATTTTTTTAAACTGCTGTAAAATATGAAATGCTCATAGGGCGTGATACATCTTCCGAGAGGAAGTAACTGCAAACGCCAAACACATTTATTCACATCTCTGTATGTGTTTGCTTTCTAATTTGAGATTCTGCTATTTCGTATTCTACAGAAAATGTCTTGTAATGCTTCTATTTTCGACTCTTTCCCACCTTGTTGACAAATAATAAAAAAATATTTTTTTGTTTCCCCCCTGTTCTTCTCTTGCTAGGGATTTGACCATGGAGGCGAAGACGACCTAAGTTCCATGGAAGTTACGTTTGATGACAAACCTCGCAGCAGGAAACCAGTGATTCCAATCTCCAGTTCTGACACCTACAACACAACATTACCCTGTGTCTAGTGAGGAGAGATGTCCTTCTTATCTCCATTTCTTTTTATCTCTCTAGCTAGCTAGCTACCTCTCACTATTCTATAACGATGTAATTACCTTCCAGAGGTGATGCCATTTTCTCTGTAAAATATTCTCTCTTAACTGCTGCATCTCATACATTTTTTCCCCATACACACACACACACGCGTATCTCTACGCACAGAGACTCACAAGCGCATCTGTCTATATACATGTCTGTGTATGTTGATGTAGATTTATTGTTTTAGCAAAGAATATCTGCTGTAGCTAATTCAAACAGCTTCTTTTTTTATATTCAAGAGTGATATACATACCTACATAATTAGATATATACATACATGTGTATATGTGTATGTCTATATACACACAATGATACATGCATACATACATATATATATGAATTTTTAAATCCATCTCTTTCATAGTTTTTATCTCCTTCATATCTGAAGAATATGAAATGATGACAAGGAACTTTTAGTTCTGACTTCAAGAACTTTCTCTTTCATTCTAAGAAGTATACTTGTGTGTATGAATAATTTTCCTCTGTGTGTGTGTGTGTGCATCTATCTCTATGTATATAAATTTACATAAAGATGCAAATGTGTATGTGTGTATGTGTGAGTATATATATGTATAAATACACACACACATATATATATATATATATACACACATTTATATACATGAGGGTTGCTGAAAAGTTCCTGGTTTTGAGTAAACGAAAATAATGAAGGATCATTGAATTATGATTTTATGCAAAATATTCCCCCTCTCAGATTCACACACTTATTGCAGTGGTCCCTCAGGTTTTCTAAGCCCTGTAAAAGAACTCGGAAGGTTGGGCCTCCAACCAGGCCATTTGCGATACCCTTAAAACCAGCAACTTTTCCCGCATCCCCTCATACATGCGCATACACACACACACACCACACACACACACACATGTATATGTGTGTGTGTGTGTTAAATACCAGTTTTCTGCTGGGGGTTTATTTCAATCAACTACACTGTTCCCCTCTCCCTTTGCTATATGTGGCCTTAGCTAATGTGAAAAATCATCATCATCATCATCAATGTCATTGTTATTTTAAAGGCAGCGAGCTGGCACAATTGTTAGCAAGCCAGACAAAATGTTCTACAACATTCTGGCTTTTTTATGTTCTGGGTTCAAATCCTTGGTCTTACCTTTCATCTGTTTTTTTTCTTTTTTTTTTTTTTGCTTTTTGCTAGTTGATGAAATAAGTACCAGCTTAGCACTGGGGTCGATGTAAGCAACTTATTCCTTTCCCACCAAAATTTCAGGTCTTGTGCCTAAAGTAGAAAGGATCATCATCGTCATCATCATCATCATCATCATAAACATCATCATAAGGCAGTGGGCTGGCAGAATCGTTAGCAGACCAGGCAAAAATGCTTAGCACCATTTCATCCTGAGTTCAGATTCCGCTAAGGTTGACTTTGCTTTTCATCCTTTCGAGTTTGATAAAATAAGTACCAGTTAAACACTGGGGTTGATCTTATCGACTCGTCCCCTCCCCCAAAAATGCTGCCCTTGTGGCAAAATTTGAAATGCATTATTATTATTATTATTAATATTTCGTCTGTCGCTACATTCTGGGTTCAAATTCTGCTGAGGTCGTCTTTGCCTTTCACCCTATCAGGGTTGATAAATTAAGTACCAGTGAGACACTCGGGGTCAGTTTAATCAACTCATCCCCTCCTCCAAAATGGCTGCCCTTGTGGCAAAATTTGAAGCCATTATTATTGTTGTTGTTGTTGTTAATTTAACGTCTGTGGAAAGTTATTGCTTGGATCAATCCGAGTGGCATAGAATTTGTTGTATTGCATCAAAGCAATTTGTGTTTGGGTGCAACACAGAGCCAGAAAAGAATTCTATCCTGCAACCAAAAGACACATTTGTCCACATTAGACAAAATCAGAACCATCGGTGTCCCCATTGTTACTTCTTAACAAAATCCATTCTTGGACTCAAATTACGTTCACGCATCCATCACAAACACATGCAGCTTCTTGTATTTTTTTTTTTTTTTTTCTGTTTGTTTCCAAATTCTTTCCTTGAAACACCCAAATGTCAAAATCGACAGGAGTGACCGTCATTTCTTCACAATTGATTTTTGTTAAATATTTCAATCAACACAATGTTGAAACAACAACAATGATGATGATGAGGATGAGGATGGAAACAATGATGATAATAATACAAGTATACACATGGAATTGTAATGTTTTAGTAACGTTAACGACTTGTTAAGTTAATGGTGGGTTTTTTTTTTAACGATGTGTGTCTGTAACGATGTTGTTTTTACCATTAACACCTTGTTCTAAGTTGGCTGGTAAGGACCAAAAGCAAGCTGTGTAAAGGGGCCACAGTATAAAGGCTGTACAGAAATAAGACAAGGGATTAACTGACCATTGTAGTCGAGTCGGGCCCCAGCGCCTACATTTCATAGAGTTGTAGTATATTTTTGTTATCCTGACCAAACAGACTTATGATTAATACCATTCCAGCTGTGACCATCCTGCCTTTTATTCAGTGCTTCTGAGAATACACTTTCTCATGTGCCCCCTCCTGTTTTAAAATGATAGGATGTGATTTGAGAGAGATTTAGCTACTGTATCTAGCAGAGTCCTGCTAATGCACACACGTTCCCTCCTTATGAAAACCATTTGGCAGCATTGTCTGTGTGTGGCTTTATTATGTAAATTACAGTCACCACTCATTAGTGGCACCCTAGGTCTCCTGTCTATATATATGTGTGTGTATATTATGTATATATATATATGTATGTGTATATATATATATATATATATATATGTAAAATTGCCTGTTAAAGGGTAATTTTCTATTTTGAAATAAATACGTATATATATATATATATATATATATATATACGTATTTCAAAATAGAAAATTACCCTTTAACAGGCAATTTTACATGCTAGAAATAGCAGCCAACACGGCCAAAAAACCACAATTTTGAAGTAAATATATATATATATACACACACACACACACACATATACATATATATATATTATGTATGTATATGTGTGTGTGTGTGTATTACTACACAGCCACACCTGTACTATAGAAATTATTGTGAAAACTTTTCACATTGACTGACCTTCAAAAGTTTTGCATTGTCAAAAAGACAAAAAGGAAAAAAACTGCCTTGTTGTTGATGTGAATTTTATCTCTAAGTTTCTCACTGACCTTTGATCAGTTCCCGGCATAACTGCATGGTTAAGTAGTTTGCTATGTGAATTTGGGGTTTGGCCGTTCTGCATGTCATCTTGTTAAATGTCTTCTGCTCTAGCTTCTTGGTGATCTATGCAGGTACCTACCTTATATGTATGTATGTATGTGTGTGTGTGTGTGTGAATGTGAATGTGTTTATATTCCATGCTGTCACCATTGAAGAGAAGTGGTGCTGATGGTAGCATTCATTTGTCCGTTGAAAGGAATATAAAGATATCCTTTACCTGGAAAAGGATAAATGAATGTTGGCAACAGGGAGAGTATCCAGCCGTAAAACCTTAACTCAACTCTTCCATCCATAGGCGCAGGAGTGGCTGTGTGGTAAGTAGCTTGCTAACCAACCACATGGTTCCGGGTTCAGTCCCACTGCGTGGCATGTTGGGCAAGTGTCTTCTGCTATAGCTCCGGGCCGACCAATGCCTTGTGAGTGGATTTGGTAGACGGAAACTGAAAGAAGCCTGTCGTGTGTGTGTGTGTGTATGTATGTATGTGTGTGTATGTGTTTGTGTGTCTGTGTTTGTCCCCCTAGCATTGATTGACAACCGATGCTGGTGTGTTTACGTCCCCGTCACTTAGTGGTTCGGCAAAAGAGGACCGATAGAATAAGTACTGGGCTTATAAAAGAATAAGTCCTGGGGTCGATTTGCTCGACTAAAGGTGGTGCTCCAGCATGGCCACAGTCAAATGACTGAAACAAGTAAAAGAGTATCTAAACCTACATTAGAATGAAAAAAATGTATGTGCCATGATGAGAGATGAGGTTCTTGTGCCTGGTTTGATCTTCTACCTTTGTCTATTCAAGGTGATCAGTTCAGTTTTGTTTATGTTTTAACCCTCTTTAATTGTCCGAGTCTTGTAGGCTGCTTTGCAACCTCACAGATGCAGGTACCAAAAAATAAAAAAGAGACCCCTGTACACTTAGTCAAGTGATTGGAATTAGGGTGAGCATCCAGCCATGGGGATCTTGCCAAAGCAGACATTGCGGCACGAAGCGGCCCTTGGACCGATCTGATGCTGTCAAACCATTCAACCCATCCCATTGTGGAACGTGGCTGTTAAATGATGATGATGATGATTTTCTCTGTGAATTATATTAATGGTACAGGTGTTTGTGGAATATTCAGCTACTTACTTTATTATATCAATCATCAGGAAATTCAATTTATTGATATTCGTTTGTTGAAATCATCAAGATTCCACTTATAATTAGTGGTTACTGCATTTCTTGTCTCGTTAATTTTCCATGTCCAAAAATACATATTTTGCCAAATTTTTGTGCCTTAACTTTAAAAAAAAAAAGAAAAATTCCTTTGCAATGGACCAAGTGTATAAACAAAGTAAGACTCTGGTGTCTTCTCTATTTTTATTGCATACAACCAGTAACCATTCTTCTATTCCTGGTTGATCATCAACTTCTCCAAGATGCTTCTCTGCAACTCTTCTTGGTGGAATACACTAGGAAACAAAACCTCAGCTTGACCAATGAACAAAACCACCAAACAATAGGACATGTGTTTATTTTGGTTTAACAGGGATTTTGTAATCTTGTGTGTTTCAGGCAAGAAATATATTTCTCTTGAGGCCGTTTCATTTTTGCTACCGTTAATAATGTCCCTGGTTAAGGTAGCACTATCACAACATTGTACTTCAGTTTTCTCTTACATTGACTTAATGTATTCAATATTTTGAAATTTCGCTGATCCTTGGGAACATACACACACACACACTCAATTATATATATTTTATATATATATATATATATATATATATATATAATGTAATTATATTCTATATGTAAATATTTACACACACACTCATGTATAGAGAGAGTGGAAGAGAAAATTAGATAGATGGATTGACAGATAGAGAGATAGATAGAGTGATAGGTAGATAGATAAAAGCATCGTCACACATTACACATCTTGTATATTTTAGACCACCAATTCCGAACCCATTGTCGTCATGCCAATATTTCTTTTAACTATTTAAATAAAAAATTTTTTTAAATTACCCAAAAATATATTCCAACGAGGAACACTTAACATTTCCTAGTTTTCTTGGGAAAATATATTTTTTTGTTTGCCACAAACGTTATGTTGTGTCCTTAATACCTTTTCGCATACGTATCCATGAACATTTTTTCATTTTATCAGAAGTTTCAATGTAAGCAATTTTGTCTTTGCGATTTCCTTGACCTTCCTCACGAATGTGCCACAAACCCATTGCATGGGACCAGCTGGTTGAGGTGAATTTAAGGACCACTGATGCCCCTGTCACAGTTCTTCTTGATGTAGAAATAGCTGAAAGACTGCATATATTTACATTTGCCAACTGTATGTATTTACTAATATATATAAACATATATACATTCATACATATATACACACATACATATTTATATATACATATATGTATACATATATATCTATATATATATATATATATATAAACACAACATATATGTGTATATACATGCACATACACAAATGCATAAACGTTTATGTATGTATATGTGCATACATGTGTGTGTGTGTGTTAATACTATATATGCATACGGAAGTTATGTGTTGGGTATAAATACATGTGTATGTGTATTTATATAAATGTATACATGTATATATATCTGTACACTTATACACATGTATTCATACATGTATACGTGTGTGTATATATATGTGTGTATTTATGTAAATGTATACGTGTATATATATATATATATATATATATATTTTTATATAAATGTATACATGTATATATATATATATATATATATATATATATATATCTGTACACTTATACACATGTATTCATACATATATACGTGTATGTGTGCATAGACACATACATGTGTGTGTGTACACACACACACACGTATGTGTCTATGCATTAAGTCCCTATTTGCTATTTACAATATAGTTCATTATTTATTACTAAACGTGAGATGGTTTTTAGGTAGCTTGGAATGGAGCGGGGGGTGGGGCAACACAGGTCTGGTTTCATTTTTGTAAATATCCAAATGGCACAACATATTGTATGTTTGACCATTCTTCATCTAAATATCTTGTACATACCATATATATTATACACACACACACACACACACATATATACACACATCTAAAAAAATATATATATAATATATATAGCGCTGCTGATATATATATACCTTTTTTTTTTGTTTATTGTTATAGTTTGATATTTTTAATTTTTCTATTTTGCTTCCGCAGTTTTACATTAGAAAATTTCTAGAAAAATCCTTGCCATCATTCTTTGTCTACCTTTTACCGTTTTGTTGTTTCCCAGGGGTCTTCTGCGACACTGCTGTCCACCTGGCAAAGAAATCATTTGTTGAGCTTTTGTTTTATGTTTTTTTTTATCATTTCTATTTCTTTTTTAAAGTTTAAAGAAAATACTTGACTCTTATCCCGATGTAGGTCATATTCAGAGAGTCTTTTATGTTGGGTTTTTTTTTTTTTTGACGGGGTGTTATATAAATATGTAACTGGACATGAGCAATGTCCCGTGAAAACAAGGCGCAGGAGTGGCTGTGTGGTAAGTAGCTTGTTTACCAACCACATGGTTCCGGGTTCAGTCCCACTGCGTGGCACCTTGGGCAAGTGTCTTCTACTATAGCCTCGGGCCGACCAAAGCCTTGTGAGTGGATTTGGTAGACGGAAACTAAAAGAAGCCTGTCGTATATATGTATATATATATATATATATATATATATATATATGCGTGTGTCTGTGTTTGTCCCCCTAGCATTGCTTGACAACCGATGCTGGTGTGTTTACGTCCCCGTTACTTAGCGGTTCGGCAAAAGAGACCGATAGAATAAGTACTGGGCTTACAAAAGAATAAGTCCCGGGGTCGATTTGCTCGACTAAAGGCAGTGCTCCAGCATGGCCGCAGTCAAATGACTGAAACAAGTAAAAGAGTAAAGAGAGAGTTGATGTTCTCTCTGTACATTGACCAGTCTGTCTGTGTGTGTGTTTGTCTTGTTATAGATTAAACTATAAAAAAAAAAAAATCCATCCCAAACCCTCGTTTTTTTCAGGAAAACTGCAGCACTTCTAAAATTTGCTAATTCTTCATTTTCCTCAAATTCTTAAACAAAGTTGTTTCTCATTACTTCTAATCGTCTTTACACCAATGGCAATTATTTCATAATTGTGACTTCTAAACTGAAATACAATTTTGATAATTGCAATTTCTATATTTTTCTTCATTTTCCAATGGAAAATTTTTACAAATTGCCTAAAATTATATTTTTTAAATAATTTCACAGTTCGAAAATTGTGAATTTTGAAAACTTAAATTCCTTTTATTTTCCTAGTTTTCAATGAAAGAATTTTAAAACTGACCAACTTCGAGATGTTGTGGTGGTAATTACTTTTCTTTTTTTTTTTTCTTCATTTGCTGAGTCTGGAAGGGGCACAGCCCTTAGCCCTTGCAGCCCCTTCTGTTTAAAATGTTGCATGTCAATAGCAGCAGGGAAGAGAGACCAATATTTAGATAAGGTGGGGAGGTGGACTTTGTGGTTAGCACAAGGAAGGGGGTGGGGGTGGACATAACAAGGGTGTTGAGGGGTGGAGATGTGAATGGATTAGAAGTACCCAAGTGGGGGAAAATATGAGGCCAGTCAGCTCTAAGGAACAGATGCTTGTGATAGAAAAGAGAGAGTAAAGAGGCAGTATGGCTGTTGACCAGAGGCTGGAGTGTGTCCAGTTAGTGATGAATGCCAATCAGCTGAGCGACCCTTCGCTAAATGCTGTGCAAGATGTGTGTGTGTGTGTGTGTGTATAGCAACAGGCCTATTCCAGTTGTGAGATCAGTGCTTCAGCTGCTGGGGACCGAAATACAAGGGGTCCAATTTGTTTAGAAATACCATCATCAATTTAGCATCAGTTTTTTTTTTCCATGTTTGTATGGATCAGACTGAGTTCCTTGAAGCAGATTTCCCAAAGCACAGATGCCCTTCCTCGTTTCCAAACAAGGTAAAATCCCCCCATCCATGGCCAGATATATTTTTCACAGAAGACTGGAAATAAATGATACTAAAGTAAGTGCTTTTATCAGAAACGCAGCCTCGCCTGGCCCCCGTGCCGGTGGCACGTAAAAAGCACCATCCGTTCGTGGCCGTTTGCCAGCCTTGTCTGGCACCTGTGCTGGTGGCACGTAAAAAGCACCCACAACACTCTCATAGTGGTTGGCATTAGGAAGGGCATCCAGCTGTAGAAACATTGCCAGATCAGACTGGGCCTGGCGCAGCCTTCTGGCTTCCCAGATCCCCGGTCGAACCGTCCAACCCATGCCAGCATGGAAAGCAGACGCTAAACGATGATGATGATGATGTTGATGTTCTTCATTGTTATTAACAAACCTTGAAGAAAGTAATAACCACCACAACTTCTCGTTTATTTACCTTTGCATGTATAAAAACCTTTATTTTTTTTTTCCTTTTATCTCCTGTGATTGGCAGTTTTGCTTACAAACTTCTTGTGTGTCATATTCTTCTCACTGTGTTGTGTGTGAGAAAAAAAAAAAACCAGGCTTATTTCATTCGTAGACTCATTTAGATTCGTTACAGCAGGTTTATTTGTCACTTCTTAAAAACTAAATCCGTCTCGCCATATTACTATTTATTAATTATTAATTAAAGAGGCAGTGAGCTGGCAGAATCATTAGCAAACCAAACGAAAATACTTAACAACATTTCTTCTGGCTTCATACATTCTGAGTTCAATTTCTGCCAAGGTCAACTTTGCCTTCCATTCTCTCAGAGTTGAGGAAATATGTACCAGTTGAATACTGGGGTCAATATAACCAATTAGTCCCCCCCTCTCACAAAATTCCAGACTTTGTACCTCGAGAAGAAAAATCATTGTTAAAGATGCCAAGCTGGCAGAATTGAACAACAATGCTTACCAAAAGTTCTTTTGGCTCTTTATGTTCTGAGTTCAAATTCCACTGAGGTCGGCTTTGCCTTTCGTCCTTTCTGGGTCGATAAAATAAAGCAATGAAGATCATGTGACCAACTAATCCCACTCGCCCTAAAATTGCTGACCTTGAGCCAAAGTTATAAAGAATTGTTATTTAATAGGATTACAAACAGTTTCTTACATCAGCAAAGAAGGAAAAGGATTATTCTGTGTATATATGTATGTATATGTATGTATATATACATATATGTATACACACTTTTTGAATTCTGTGACAGTATCACAAAAGTAAAAGTGTGTGAGATAATTAACTTTCAGAGAGACTATTTTAAGAACAAACTCACACATCTGGAACACATCAAAGTTGAATCTAGCTGTGAGCGATGGGGGAGCGAGACAATAGCAGCAGTTAATTTAATGCTGGTAGTGTCACACATTTTTAATACACAGTGTATGTGTATATATATATATACACACACACACACACATATATATATATATATAGTTAAACAATGACGATAGTGGGTGTAATATTGAGAAGGCTTCATGCGTGTACTCAAATGTATAAATTAAAAACAAACAAGTGTGTGTGTATGTAAGTATATATATGTGTGTATTTTATATATATATACACACACACACACACAAAGGGGTGTTGAAAAGTTCCTGGCTTTAAGTGTGTCGCAAATGGCCTGGTTGGAGGCCCAACCTTCCGCGTTCTTTTACAGGGCTTAGAAAGCCTGAAGGGCCACTGCAATAAGTGTGTGAATCTGAGAAGGGGAATATGTTGAATGAAACCTTAACTCCTGCATTTTATTGGAAACCAGGAACTTTTTAGCACCACCCCTCACATGTCTGTGTGTGTGTTAGGCAACTTGGCTCTTCAACTTAACGTTCAATAATAATAATAATCCTTTCTACTGTTGGCACAGAGCTGAGATTGTGTGAGGAATCAAGGGTTAGTCAATTACATCAACCCCAGTAACTTGGCTGGGACTTTATTTTATTGATCCTGGAAGGATAAAAGCAAAAGGCTACTTCGGTGGGGGTTTGAACTCAGAATGTAAAGAGCTGTAAATAAAAACCACCAGGCACTTTGTCCCATACTGTAATGGTTCTGCCAGTCAACTGCCCTTCAAATAATAATAATCCAGGGACTGGTTCTGCTCACTTGGTGAAAATTATTATTATGAACATTAATTATTCAAGAAAAAAAGTAGTTTTATTTAGGAAGGGACTAATAATTCCAAGTGTACGAATCGAAGGGTCTTTTGTTCAAAGACTTGCAGTATAATTATAAACATATAAAGCCTGTGTATATATATATATAAGCTTTTCTTGCCAAATGCCATAGGGCAGAGACACATAACTTTTGGTAAGCTGAATCAAGTCTTCAACTTACAGTTCTTGCTTTGAGTTTGTTTGTCTTAAATGGTTTTTGGTAAAGGCATGAACATCATTACATCCCATTTCTCTCATGCCTATGTAAAAGTTTAAAAATTCAAAAGCAAATAATAATTACATTATTATTTTTCGGGGACCAAAATTCTATTTGAGAATTGTATAAATTGTTTGATGTTGAACTTACATTTTGGAATTTTAGCAGAACTTTGCAGGTTGTTTTTTTTGTGTGAGTGTGTGGTGTGACAACCCAACTGTGACAACATACCATATTTTCCAACTTACAAGTCAAAGTTTTCAGACCAAAAAAATTAAATTTTTTTAAAAAGGTCAACTAGACAACTTTGGAGGACCAATAATTCCCAAGAAAACTAGTGAAGATGTTTGAACGTGTATGCTCTGTTACTTCAACTTGTATTTTGGAAAATATGGTAGAATTACTGAGAAACGTGTCAAAGGAGAACGGGAACAACAGATTTTATCTTTAAGCAAAGAAGCCCTTAAATTTAAAGAACCATTTTGATCATATCAATAAATGTTTTTTACCAAATTTTGACAATCTGTGATGCATATCAAGTAAATAACATAACATAAACCAAATATATTGCCTTAAAGAAAAATTTGTATTTAGAAAGAGGGGGGCAGTAAAACAAAAAAAAAACAATTGCATTTGTTTAAAAAAAAAGAAAATTGCCTTTTCCAACAGCAATTTTTGTAATTCTATGTTGTGACTTTTTTGTAGAGTATTTTAATTTCTTTTTTTTATCCGTTCTGTTTTTAGTTCAACAAATTGTATCCTAACTGCTGTATAAACCTGTTTTTGTTGGGTTTTATTGTTTGTTTTTTTTTTGTACCATTTTTATTTACTTTGGTCTAACCCTTTAGCATTCAGATTCCTCTGTCAAGTGGAATGCTTCAAGAATAAGACATTCAGGCACTTTCCAGCAGCTTGAAGATTTCAATGATGTAATTGTGTTTATTTTCCTTTTTACAATGGCATTGTCAGGTAAGTATAAGAGGCCAGATATGGCCAGTTTAAATGCTAAAGTGTTAAATATCAACTTCAGAAGCTTTGTTTACAATTTTGTGAACAACATCAAAATTTTTTTTTAAACCGTTGGTGCCCCAGCATGGCCGCGGCCTTCGGGCTAAAACATTTTTAAGGATTAGCACTTTTTTTTTTTTTTTTTGGCTAATGCTTCACAAATAACATTGCTTCTTTAGTAAATCCTTCCTAAATATAATTAATTAGCCGTCCTTCATTCCAGATTGTAGAAAAGATTTTTGTTTGTTTCAAAAACATACTTTTGCGTTTATTTTTCTTTATACAAATTTTTTTTATATTCAAAATTTTTATTAAATAAAATAAATATATCTATATATATTGTTTCTTTTATTTTTCGTTCAGGATTTTACATATTTATTTATATTAACCCATTCTTGCTGAAATTTTTCTTGTGAATGAAATTGCCTGAAAATTCGCAGATATTCTTATTTTGACCGAAATAGCAACTAAAAAAAATTTTGTTGAAATCCGTTTGATACGGACTGCATACGCGTTAAGAACATGTTTCATTCTTTGATACAGATCATACACAAATTGTCAGTTTAAACCCGTAATTCCCAATGTGGGGCATGGTAATATTTTAGTAGGGTTATGTTGAATCTATACCTTTTGTACACAATGTTTACTATACCTATAAGAGAAAGGGGGCAATTCGAGAATGAGTTATTAAAAAAAAAAATTCTTTACATCCCCCTTCTGTAGACAATTTTATCAACTTTTGACACTTTAGAGACAACAGTTCATTTCCATCATATTCATAAGATTTGATGTCTCTAAAGTGTCAAAAAATAATTTTGACACTTTAGAGACAACAACACCAGGTTGTAAGATTATTTCCTTCGATTTAGTGGAGAAAATGAAAACAAATATGGACAACTTGTTCAGAAACACCTGCAAGTGAGGAAACAGTTCTCAAAGATAGCCCCCCCCCCCCCATTGTTTTTCTCCAAAATTTCTATGTCCTCGGAATCTACATAGTCGGAGGTATATTTGTAGAGAATTTCATTAAAAAATATCCGTTTTCTTGAATGTTAAGACGAATTGAAGTGGACTCTGGTGAAATTTCCAAAATCCCACCCCACCAAATTTTGTATATTTGGAATCTATGTGATATAAAACATGTTCTGTCTTCCTCTTGTTTTATATATATATATATATATATAAAAGTACAATTTATTCACAATCAGAGTTGTTTGAAAAGTGAGGTACGACTGTATATATACGGCCCAGTGGTTAGGGCAGCGGACTCGCAGTCATAGGATCGCAGTTTCGATTCCCAGACTGGGCGTTGTGAGTGTTTATTGAGCGAAAACACCCAAAGCTCCACGAGGCTCCGGCAGGGGGTGGTGATCCCTGCTGTACTCTTTCACCACTCTTTCTTCTGTTGGCCTGCTCGCTTAGCCAGCAGGGTGGCGTCATTAGAAGTCTAAAACAATGCGAACCGCATTGTGACCAGCGATGTGTAACTACATCTGATGGACTGGTTGGTCATGTGATATATATATATATAATAATTATGTAAATGATGATGATATATATATATAAGGATAAGAATATCCTGGGGTCTGTGAGGAAAACTCATTTAAATAAAAGGGGCCGTTGGTAGTGAAAAGGTTGGGAACCAGTGTTGTAGGCAACCTCACTAGCGTTGGTAGCATGAAAAAAAGCAGCCGTTTACATGTAAAGTGGTTGGTGTTGGGAGAAGGGCATTTGGCTGTTCTTGGCAATTGTTGCAGTCTGTGCTACAATGGAAAATGGATGTGCCACAGTCTGGCACCCCTGACCAAGTGTATTCTATTCAAGTCCCAGGCCAAAGAATGGATTTGGTAGACAGAAACTGGAAGAAGACCATTGTGTGTTTGTGTTTGATCCCAGCTACCACTTTGCAACCAGTGTTGGTTTGTTTACGTCCCGATAACTTAGTGGAGTGTCAAAAAGAGGCTGATTGAATTATTATCAGGTTTAGAAATAAGTACTGGGGTCAGTTTATTTGACCAAACCATTCGAGGTAATGCTCCAGCATTGCCACAGTCCAATGCACATATTTGGAAACAGCCGGAAGTGATCTGTGAAGTTTACACTGCTGTTGGTTGGTGGTCAATACCGTGATCTTCACTGTGTCCGCAGGGGGAGGTGGGGTGGATGGATGGGGTGCACATCTGTTGATGGTGTGGTACAAGTAAAACCATACAAAAATCATGTCTCTTTCCACCATCGCCCACAAAATCAGCTTTAGTCTCAGGCTTTTGCTGACCACACCCCTTGAAATCTTCAAAGCCACAGTCGAACCAATTCTACTATATGGCTCAGAAACCTGGACGTTATCAAAGAAGCTTGACAGGCGGTTGGATGGAACCTACACTCGCCTCCTTATGAGAGCTCAAAATCTCTCATGGAAGCGCCATCCAACCAAAATGCAAATATATGGGAAACTACCACCTGTGTCATCTCTTGTGAAAGGTAGGAGAGTCCAGTTTGCTGGACATTGTTGTAGAGCTGAAAAAGAGGTAATTTCTACTCTTCTCCTCTGGAAGCCATCTACTCGCAATACCAGAGGGCGCACACTCTCCTACTCTGATGTAATCTCCAGGGATACAGGCATCCAGCAACAGGACCTCCGCAATGCCATGATGGACCGTGAAGTCTGGCGTAGCATGGTAAATTCCATTGTCTCGACCACGGTCGAACAATGATGATGATGATGATGATGATAGGAAGAAAATCGATTTCCTTGAAGCATGAAGAATGAGGTATCTTGATCTTGCTCTGGAAGTTTCACAAACTGTCGTATATACAATATGCTATTTTTTTTTTTATTTTATCTAGTTTCAGCTCACGAGCTGTGGCCATGCTGGGGCACCGCCATTTAGTATCTGATGAAATAATGACAAACAGATGCCATCAATGTAGGCCCTCAGATCAATATTAAGTAAATATGCAGTCCATTTTGAGTAAAGAGTACAACTCAGCTTAAAGTACAGGCATGATGAGTACAGATTATTTATTGATGTACAAAAAAGTACCAAAAATACACCCCCCCTCCAAAATATTTGTATCTCACAAAAAAGGGAATTGTTACACACACACACACACACACACATGCACACACATAGTATTAATAAATAAATGGAATGAAACACAAAAAACCAGAGATGTTTGAAGGATCAATCAGATTTCCTTGATTTGAATCTTCGTTTACTTGGATTATTTTCAGGAGCTAATAAAGTTTCTGTGATAACAGGATTGCTTGGTTCTGCTGTCACTTGGGAGACGAGGTTCCTAGCTTGGTTTATTATGTCTATAAAAGATATCTGTGAAATAGAGAGAGAGTGAGAGTAAAATAGAGTTTTCAACATTGGTGTCTCACAAATAACTAAAGCAGAAAAACGGTGATTCCTTCACCCATTCTCAAAAGATTTTTGTCTGGCTGGTTACTTAGTGAACCTGTCAGTGCAGGTGCCACTTAAAAAACATCCAGTTCACACTGTAAAGTGGATGGCGTTTGGAAGGGCGTCCAGCTGTAAAAACCTTGCCAACAAAAGTAATACCAGCTTGACAAAGCTTTGCACACACCAGCAAATTTGTTATTTGCAGTGTAAATACAAGAACAGCAGTTCTTAGTGAGCCTTAAATGATGGATTCAGTGTCCGTAACTGATTAAGCATAACAAAGCAGAAATGTGTGACCTTACAGTCGGATAACATTATTTATTGTCCAGCCCTGGAATGTTCTTTGACACACATAGGGTTAGGGTTAGGGTTAGGGGTTAGGGTTAGGATTAGGGTTAGGGGTTAGGGTTGGGGTTGGGGTTAGGGTTAGGGGTTAGGGTTATAGTCTTATGAGGAAAATTTCTCTTCTGAGACAATTACCACAGAAGTCGTTCCATGTACACAAACATTAACTATAATTGCACTCATCTATATTTTAATCATAGTGAGCCTTTAAATATTTAGAGTAAGTGCAGACGGGGTTGGTGGGTATTAGGGGTGGGGGAGGATGTTTCCTTTTAAAATTTCACTGGCTTCAATCCTTGACACCACCTTCTAAGGTGTGGTCAGGATTCAGAACAGAAAGGGGACGATAACGAAATACAAGACATTATGTCAATTCTATCAAAACAAAAAAGAATGGTTAGATTCATTTAGCTTACCTTGCTTAAATTATGTCGGAATTTATAGGCCATATATATGGCACCGAGGACCAACAGAGCGAATGGTAACAGCAAGAAAGAGGTCTGGTTAAGATCTTGGTCCAAGAGACGGCGCTGACGAAAGAAATTGGTAAAAATCAACTCTTAGATGTCTAGACTGTGTAGACAGGTAAAAAAAAGGATGTGTGTGTGTGTGTGTGTGTGAGTCCTGAGGTCTCAATGTGTTTATATGAGTATCACGTAAAAAGCACCATCCGTTCGTGGCCGTTGCCAGCCTCGCCAGTCACCTGTGTCGGTGGCACGTAAAAAGCACCCACTACACTCTCGGAGTGGTTGGCGTTAGGAAGGGCATCCAGCCGTAGAAACACTGCCAGATCAGACTGGGCCTGATGCAGCCTTCTGGCTTCACAGACCCCGGTCGAACCGTCCAACCCATGCTAGCATGGAGAACGGACGCTAAATGATGATGATGATTTGTATGTATGTGTTTGAATGTATGTTGGTATGTGTATCTGATAGTGTGTTTATGTGTCACCCTTTTTTATTGCTCGCCTCTGTTCCCTCTTTCAAGGTCACTCATTCTTGACATCCCTCCCACTCATACCAACAAACCCCTTTACAACTACCAACCACTCCCTACCATTGCCCCACCCCTACTATTTCAGTCTCACTGCACTTGGCTATTACTTACAGGCTCTCCTCATTTACTCCTTCTAACACAGACTCCCTGCTTTCCTCCATCCTCTTTCATACTGTCACCCTAATCACCACGTCTTCCCCCATCATCCTCCCACTTCTTCCTCTTTTCACCCTGGTTCATCGTCATAATGACAATGACACTACATGACTTTACATCTATGATGCAATATCAAGTCAAGGACACACAGACACACACACATGGTTACATATATACAACAGGTTTCTTTTGGTTTCTGTCCACTAAATCCATTTATAAAAGCTTTGATCAGCCCAGGTCTGTTATTAAAGACACTGGCCCGAGATGCCACAACACTAGCCCGAGATGCCACGACACTGGCCCGAGATGTCACGACACTGGCCCGAGATACCACGACACTGGCCCGAGAAGCCACGACACTGGCCCGAGAAGCCACGACACTGGCCCGAGATGCCACGACACTGGCCCGAGATGCCACGACACTAGCCCGAGATGCCACGACACTGGCCCGAGATGCCACGACACTGGCCCGAGATGTCACGACACTAGCCCGAGATGCCACGACACTGGCCAGAGATGCCACGACACTGGCCCAAGATGCCACGACACTGGCCAAAGATGCCACGACACTAGCCCAAGATGCCACGACACTGGTCCGAAATGCCATACAGTGGGACTGAACTTGAAACCATGCAACTAGAAAGCAAACTCCTTGACCACACCATCACACGTCAAAAAGATGATGATGATACCTTTGTCCACGTTACCTGCTACTTTTCACATCCATTTGAAGTTTAGGTAACGATACAAATTGCCAAGAAATGCAGAGAAAGTTTCTTACCTTTGGTTCAAACTTGAAGGTGAAGTGTTTATACGCAGTGTCGGCCACAAAGTTGTATTCTGGGAGTTGGTAGTCATACATCGAACGAGAAAGAGAACTTTCCAGGCGTAAGTTGTACCCCTGAAATAATAATAATAATAATGGTTTCAAACTTTGCCACAAGGGTAGCAAGTTGTGGGGAGGGGATGAGCAGATTACATCGACCTCAGTGTTCAACTGGTACTTATTTCATCGACCCCGAAAGGACGAAAGGCAAAGTCGACCTTGGCAGAATTTGAACTCAGAATGCAGCGACGGACAAAATACTGCTAAGCATTTTGTCTGGTGCACTAATGATTCTGCCAGATCACTGCAACAACAACAACAATAA
The DNA here is from genome assembly GCF_006345805.1 of Octopus sinensis. NCBI lineage: Eukaryota > Metazoa > Mollusca > Cephalopoda > Octopoda > Octopodidae > Octopus > Octopus sinensis. The sequence continues at coordinate 2,414,540 of NC_043014.1, forward strand.
TAATAATAATCCTTTCTACTGGAAGCAGAAGGCCTCAGATTTGGGTGAAGGGATTAAGATGATTACATCGACCTCAGAGCGTAACTGGTACTTATTTAATCAACCCCAAAAAGATGAAAAGCAAAGTTGACCTCGGTGGAATTTAATAATAATAATTATTATTATTATTATTATTATTATTATTATTAGTAGTAGTAGTAGTAGTAGTAGTAGTATTTCAAATTTTTTAGGTGAGGACGAGTCAATTACATCGACCCCAGTGCTTAACTGGTACTTAATTTATCAACCCCAAAAGGATAAAAGGCAAAGTCGACCTCAGCAGAATTTGAACTCGGAATGTAGAAATCGGACTATTTCAGTGTGAACAAACATTGACTTCATCCTGGCCCCTCCCTGCTCTTGACACCCAACAGAACATGATTGATGTGACATCTGGAGGGAGAGAGAACTGCACCAGCACCCAGCTTGTCTTTATTTTTCAGCAGAGTAGCCTGGAGTAATGTGAAATGAAGTGCCTTGCTCAACAACAGAACACACTGCTTGCTCCAAGAATTGAAACCTGTTTCATGATTGTGAGCCCAACACCCTCACCACTGGATCATGCACTTTCTAAGCACTTGACAGAGCAATAAAAAAAAATTGCTTTTCTTTCTCAAATGTTGTTCACACCTGGAATACCTTTAATTATAAATGTCCAAAAATAGGGATGACTTGAGGCTGATTAATATAATTAACCATCATAAAAGCCCCATGAGAAAACATTAAACTCGTTAAGCTTACCTTGTGGTCTGTTGGTAGAGATGGTAGGTAGAAGAAACTTGTAGCTCCCAGGGTAACACTGTAAGTTGGAGAATCTGGACTTTCATCTTTATACAAGACAACCTGGTCAAAGAGAATGGCAACAGAATGGTAAGTGAAGGACAAGAGAATGGGAAATGAATGTTAACTGAAGAGCAAGGGAATGAGAATTGAATGCCAAGAACAAGAGAATGGAAAATGAATGCAAACAGAAGGGCAAGGGAATGAGAATTGAATGCTAAGAACAAGAGAATGGAAAATGAATGCTAACTGAAGGGCAAGGGAATGAGAATTGAATGCTAAGAACAAGAGAATGGAAAATGAATGCAAACAGAAGGGCAAGGGAATGATAATTGAATGCTAAGGACAAGAGAATGGAAAATGAATGCTAACTGAAGGGCAAGGGAATGAGAATTGAATGCTAAGAACAAGAGAATGGAAAATGAATGCAAACAGAAGGGCAAGGGAATGATAATTGAATGCTAAGAACAAGAGAATGGAAAATGAATGCTAACTGAAGGGCAAGGGAATGAGAATTGAATGCTAAGAACAAGAGAATGGAAAATGAATGCTAAGGACAAGAGAATAGAAAATGAATGCAAACGGAAGAGCAAGGGAATGGCAATTGAATGCTAAGGACAAGAGAATGGGAAATGAATGCTAATTGAAGGGCAAGGGGATGCTAAGTGTTTGTCTCTTTCCCTTTCTTCTCTCTCTTTCTCACTCTCTGAAACAAATCCCCCCTCACGCCAACACTCACCTTTAAATGAGAGAGGAATTCATTAGGTGTTATCACATTTCCACTGATGTCCATCTGGTTCAACCGTCGAAATGCTATGATGTTGACATTGACCAAGTCTTCGTTCTCCACCTGTACACACAAAAACAAAACCACAAAGAGGTTCCTTTAACACAAGCTTTGGAATTAACAACTCAATAGTTTATAATCAACAGTAATTATAAAGGCCCATTGATCTAATTAACAATTTAGTTAATTGTAAATAGCTCAGCAACTTCACTTATTTTATAGCTTTAACCTGTTGCAAAGGTCAAAACACAAAAGCTGACCCAACTGATCCACACAACTCATCAACATTTAGTCTCTGTCTCCATCTATCTATCTTTCTATCTCTCTCTCATATATATGGGAAATTACCACCTGTATCATCTTTTGTGAAAGGTAGAAGAGCCCAGTTTGCTGGTCATTGTTGTAGAGCTGAAAACGAGGTAATTTCTACTCCTCTGGAAGCCATCTACTCGCGATACCAGAGGGTGTACACTCTCCTACCCTGATGTAATCTCCAGGGATACAGGCATCCAGCAACAGGACCTCCGTAATGCTATGATGGACCGTGAAGTCTGGCGTAGCATAGTAAATTCCATTGTCTCGACCATGGTTGAACAATGATGATGATCTCTCTCTCTCTCTCTCATCAGATCCATGCAATATTTATTAAACAGTCTCTCTCTCTCATTTGATCCACATCACAGAAAATAGCCTTCCTCTCATTTGATCTGCACAACACATCAGTTAAACACCCTCTTTTGTATAAAGACATTAGTTAAATATTGTTATTCCCCACCATTTGATCTTCAACTCTCTCTCTCTCTCTTCTTTGATCTACACACATATGCACAAAATCAATATCTCATCAAGGTTATGAAGCTGGGATTGTCTGTTCCCAAAACTAAATCCAGCCCTAAAATCACTCTGCAGTGAAAAATGTATTAGCATTGTGACAAGGTTAGAAACCATCATAGTTATTATTATTATTATCATCATTAAGGTGGCAAGCTGAGAGAATTGTTAGTATGCTGGGCAAAATATTTAGCAACATTTTATCCTTCTTTATGCTCTGAGTTCAAATTGTGCCAAAGTCAACTTTGCCTTTCATCCCTTTAGGGTCAATAAAATAAATACCAGATGTGTACTGGGGTCGATGTAATTGACTCATTCCCTCCCCCAAAACTGCTGCCCTTGTGGCAAAATTTGAAACCATTATTATTATTATTATTATTATTATTCTGGCCCCCGTGCCGGTGGCACATAAAAGCACCATCCATTCGTGGCTGTTTGCCAGCTCCGTCTGGCACCTGTGCGGGTGGCACGTAAAAAGCAGCCACTACACTCACGGAGTGGTTGGCGTTTAAGAAGAGCATCCAGCCGTAGAAACACTGCCAGATCAGACTGGAGCCTGGTGCAGCCTCTTGGCTTCCCAGACCCCAGTTGAACCATCCAACCCATGCTAGCATGGAAAACGGACGCTAAATGATGATGATGATGATGATGATCATTATTATTATCATTATCATTATTATTATTATAATTATTATTATTATTATCATTAATATTGTTATTATTATTGTTATTATTATTATTATTATTATTATTATTGTTATTGTTATTGTTATTATTGTATCCACATGCACACACCCTGTGACAAAATAAGGAATACCCACCGTATGTAGACTGGACTTTGGTGCTGATCTTTCCAAATGGTTATTCTCAACTTTCTTCAACTGAATCTTATAGGTGACATTTGGCTAAGCAAAGAGACAAACAGACAGACAGATAGATAAACGGTCTGTTAATTAGCAAGGTGAAACAATTCCCCACTGAATTCAGTGGTACAACTAAATAAGCAATTAGTTTTTAACTCTCCCTAATTAGAGGAGAGTTAATGAGATGTCAGATTATAACAGTTTCTTGTCAGACTGGAAGATTTCAATAAAAACACGAACCAGCAGCTAAGATTGGTTTTTGCGCAGATAAAAAAGCAGATGAAAAAGAGGAAAAAACAGGAACAAAACAAAAAGATTATTTAACAATTTTTTAATGTCTTTTTTTAACCCTTTGGCATTGAGATTTCTCTGTTAAACAAGAATGTTTATTTATTCAAACTGGTTTGAATTAATCCTGCATTATCTCACTCTGCCCATTCAAAGTACCCTGGATTCCAGAACGTCCCGCTGTGCTTGAGGAGACCTGTTGAGTCGAGTACATGAACATGAACATCGAAATAAATATCAATGGAAATAGTAGTTGTGATACCTGTGCCAGTGGCACATAAAAGGCACCATCCGAACGTGGCCGATGCCAGTGCCAACCCGACTGGCTTCTGTGCTGGTGGCACATAAAAGGCACCATCCGAACGTGGCCGATGCCAGTGCCAACCCGACTGGCTTCTGTGCCGGTAGCACATAAAAAGCACCATCCGAACGTGGCCGATGCCAGTGCCACCCTGACTGGCTTCCGTGCCGGTGGCACGTTAAAAGCTCCAACCGATTGTGGCCGATGCCAGACCCCCCCCCCGGCACCTGTGCAGGTGGCACGTAAAAAGCACCCACTACACTTGCGGAGTGGTTGGCGTTAGGAAGGGCATCCAGCTGTAGAAACTCTGCCAGATCAGACTGGAGCCTGGTGCAGCCCCTGGCTTCCCAGACCCCAGTCGAACCGTCCAACCCATGCTCGCGCGGAAAACGGACGTTAAATGATGATGATGAGTTCTCACACCAAATTACTTGCAGGACAAGTACATCGCTGAAAATAGTATAAGAACAAAGAACTACTCACTGAAAGACCTCGAATCCGGTAGGTTCCATCTTGTTCGGTTTTACTTTCTTCTTGATATTGGACAGAACCAGACACACTGACAGCTTCTACAAGAACTCCCGGTTCTGGTTCCCCGTTCAGCGAACTTACACGTCCATAGCAACTGTAACACAAGAAAGGAGAAGACATCATCATTATCCTAATAACCATTATAATAACTAAACGAGCACAATTCACCTGTGGACACTCAATCTCTCTCCTCCAAACTCGCCAGGTGAAACACCTCACTTGTCCCTGGCATTTACAGGTTTTAACACTCAGCACTTTTGAGAGAATATTCTCCACCACACCAAATCGCAACCGACCAGCAAATACATTAAGTATATGCGATTGATAATGCGCGCATGCACACATGATGTGCGTGTGTGTATGTGTGTGTATATATATTCTTTTACTTGTTTCAGTCATTTGACTGTGGCCATGCTGGAGCACTGCCATTAGTCGAAAAAAATCGACCCCAGGACTTATTCTTTGTAAGCCTAGTACTTACTCTATCAGTTTCTTTTGCTGAACCACTAAGTTACAGGGATGTGAACACACCAACATTGGTTGTCAAGCAATGGTGGGAGGGACAAACACACACACATACACTCTCGGAGTGGTTGGTGTTAAGAAGGGCATCTAGCTGTAGAAACTCTGCCAGATCAGATTGGAGTCTGGTGCAGCCATCTGGTTCGCCAGTCCTCAGTCAAATCATCCAACCCATGCTAGCATGGAAAGTGGACGTTAAACGATGATGATGACGACGGGCTTCTTTCAGTTTCCGTCTAGCAAATCCACTCACAAGGCTTTGGTCAGCACGAGGCTATAGTAGAAGACACTTGCCCAAGGTGCCACGCTGTGGGACTGAACCCAGAACCATGTTGTTGGTAAGCAAGCCACTTACTACACAGCCACTCCTACGCCTACACACACATATATACACACACACACATACAGTAGGCTTCTACATAGTTTCTGAAGTTGATGATGCTGATGATAAAGTTAATGGTGAAGATGATGACGATGATGATGATGACATTATTATTAGTATTGTTGCTGTTGCCATAGTTACCTGTAAGCCTCACGAAATCCCTTGATGTTCACGTTGATCCTGGTCCCTTCCTCCACGCTAATCATCTGACTGGCAGGTTCAAAACGATACTCCTTCATCATGGGTCGGAGGAAATAACGTCCAGGACTCTGCAGAATAAAAACAACAAAAATAAATACATCATCACCATCTCACACACACACACACAAACAGAAGCTGTGATGCTAAAATGGCATTGTAAGTTCAATCCTTACTACAGTACCAAGTGTGTGGGGTATCCTTGAGCAAAGCACACACCTGATGTTTTATACTCTAAAGCATTAACAATAATAATTTATAACTAGTTATTCGTATCAGAACACATAAGCAAAATTAATTAATTACATACATACATGCATACATACATACGTACACACACACACAGAGGGGTGTCTATTTATTTCGATCTGCCTCTGTGTATATTGTTTAATCCACAACTGAGGGGTTAGTGCTAAGAAGAGACATAACCTGGCTATGCAACCAACTAGGAGAAGACAAATACCATTTCACCAATTGCTAACTCGTTAAAGGTAAGATGAGACAAGAACCAGCTGCAAAAATCAGCTGGTAGAAAGAAAAAAAAATATATCATCATCATCATCATCATTGTTGTTTAACGTCTGTTTTCCGCGCTAGCACGGGTTGGACGGTTCGACCGGGGTCTGAGAAGCCAGGAGGCTGCACCAGGCTCCAGTCTGATCTGGCAGAGTTTCTACAGCTGGATGCCCTTCCTAACGCCAACCACTCCGCAAGTGTAGTGGGTGCTTTTTACGTGCCACCTGCACAGGTGCCAGGGGGATATATATACATATATATATATATATATATATATATATATATGCCAATGATAGTACTGCCTGACAGGCCCTTGTGCCGGTGGCATGTAACTCTCAGAGTGGTTGACATTAGGAAGGGCATCTAGCTGTAGAAACTCTGCCAGATCGGATTGGTACCTGGTGCAGCCTCCTGGTTTGCTGGCCCTCAATCAATCTGGCCAACCCATGCCAGCATGGAAAGCAGACATTAAATGACGACAATGATGATGATGATAAAGAAGAATGAGTGTAAATATACATTACATAAGATATATCGTAAACAATTCAAAAGTATTTACGAATATTTCAGAGGCCAGAAACATGCAAAGGAAATTATTTCATCAGAGAAGAATATACAATTCCTGACTTCAAAACTGCAACGGAGGACTCACCTTTTGTTTTTATTTAAATTTTAGATTCTTATGTCATGTTGCCTGCCAACAGCATTTGTAGTTGAGGAGACTAAATATGAGTGATTATAGCAGTTTTGACTGCTATTTCCAGGCATGTAAGGGTTTTCTTTTTTTAACCCTCTCCATTATAATTGTGATTTATTCACAATTACATACTTTTCTATGTATGTATATATATGTGTGTGTGTGTATACATGTATATTTCCTGACAAGATAATCTGCAGGGAGGGAATTCCAGTTGGATGATTATTTGGGGAGGGAAGGATTGGGTATAGTGATTAGGGAGCAGAGCAGGAGACAAAAGAGGGTAAACTGTAAACATAGTGGCAGAAAGCAAGAGGAAATCATTGCTGTATTTTTTTCACAAGAAATGTCCTGAATCTTCAGACACGGATACAGAAGTCCCCAGATTGCCAATGCCAGGAGGCATGGCAACTGATGTGAAAGAAGAAGTTGTGCTTTGTCTGAACAAAACAAGAGAACAAAAAACAAAAACAAAACGGAACAAAACACTACAAGAGAACATTGATGGTGACTTACCAATGAGGAGAAGACCATGATACCATTTTCTTTGATTAGGTTATTACTGCGATACTGGTTGTCACCACTGAGGGACAGCAGAACAGATGACAAATAGTTGTTGTTCTCATCAACAACCTGTAAAGAAAAGAAATTATTATTATTATTATCATTATTATTATTATTGAGTGAGAGAGCAGTGGATGCAATCAAAGTGACGCTGGGGTAAAATATACGAAGCCCAGTATACCCATCATGACTACCCGTCTGATAAGGGTACACCAGGCACATGCATCACAACCATATGTGTGCGACATGGCGATCTCATATGAAGATAAACAGCACATGACCTTGCAGGTGGGACCCAGTTAGAATTTTCTTCAGGTTGAGTAGCCCATCCCGCTCAAAAGGTCCCTGAATAAGGATTAAGGATGTTGAACGAAACACCCATGTTTCCAGAGGTGAATTATCCAAACCCCAAAGAATTCCTCTCAGCATATGGCTATGATGCCCCCCCCCCACTACTTCTGCTCGTGATCAGAGATGCACATATTGTCAGCCACTAAGGGACATGCTCAACTGGTTAAGGTCAAACAACTGACAAGCAAATCTGTGGTATTGAGCAGAATATTTGCTGTGGCCCATCTTTTATACCAAGACAAAACAATGTACATGATAACACTTCCAATCAGTTAAGATCAGAAGCCATGAGAGCCAGTGTCTGGTACTGCATCAGGGCATTTATTATTATTATTATTATTATTATTATTACACTAGTGCAAGCTGATTAAGTTAGCAAGTACCTTTATCTTGAGGCTTGGCAACTAGTCTCCTGAAAGCTCAAGAAGCTTTCTTAAGATACTTGAACAATATAGGATGGCATTCTTTTGCTGCCGGTCGACAATGCAAGAATCAATTCCAATTCTTTTCAAGTCTTTTTGGAAGCATTTTGGGTGTTGTACCAAATGCACCAATTAATACAGGAATAATTATTGCCTTGGTCTTCCGCAGTTTCCTAACCCCTGCAACCACCATTACCTACACTGCAAAGACCCCCACACTACTTCAACGCTCACCAATTCTTACAAAGAGAGGACAAAACTGTTGTCGCCTTACCGTGACGGATATTTCTCCAAGCTGAAGAGCTTTAAAGTTGTTGGGGTTTTGTGGGTCTTTGGTCAAAACATACCCAGTCTTTGACGCTTCCACACTGTATTTCTTGTCTCCGTGAAGAGGTCCCAAGCTGCAGGAGAGAAGCAGAAGAGGATTACTGATGCAATGCCTCAATGTCATGCATGAATAAACACATTTATGAGTGGATGTAAATGAATTAAGGGTTTTACATATTATATAGGAGAACTCCGTCAGTTACGACGATGAGGGTCCCAGCTGATAAGATCAACAGACCAGTTTGCTCGTGAAATTAATATGCAAGTGGCTGAGCGCTCCACAGACATGTGTACCTTTAACATAGTTCTCAGGGAGAATCAGTGTCACAGAGTGTGACAAGGCTGGCCCTTTCAAATACAGGTACAACTCATTTTTGCCAGCTGAGTGAACAGGAGCAACGTGAAATAAAGTGTCTTGCTCAAGGACACATGGTGTCCCTGGGAATTGAACTCATGACCTTACAATCATGAGCCGAACACCCTAACCACTCAGCCAACGTGCCTTCACACATATTATATATAGATCATTATATAATAACTATTAATGATTACTGAGAATTAGGTTAGACAACTCGTTATTGCTAATTATGTAATTTATTACTAATTTAGCGAAACAGCTAAATAACTTTTAAATTAGGTTTTAATATATCAATCATATTATTTGTCTGTTTCTTCTAACACATAAAAAGGGGCTACTGAAAAATTCCTGGCATCAAGGGTATCAAGAAGGGTGGGATTAGAAGCCCAACCTTCCAAATTCTTTTACAGGGCTCAGAAAAACTGAAGGACCACTGCAATAAATGAACCTGAGAGGGGGATATATTGAATAAAATTATAATTAACTGATCCTTCTGTATTTTCTTTTACCCAAAGCCAGGGACTTTTCAGCAACCCTCGTGTATATATATATAATATATATATATATAATAATATTAAGGAGTAAATCCAAACTTACAGGGAAAAAGTAGATTTAGGATTAAATCTAATTTTATAGTATAAATATATATATATATATATATATATATATATATTACGGAGATGTACTCGCATAGCAAGTGATTTGATCTGAGATCGTGTGCTGAAACGAAAACAATTGCAGTGTGGAAGGTGTTTGTAAGCCATTTAAGAAACACACAAAAGCCGTTCGATTCACTCCAACATTTAAGTTTAATTTGTCAAAATATTTTCGTCGCTATAAGACCGCGACCTGTTCACTGACAAGAATCCATGCTGCACGGATTTTTGTCAGTGAACAGGTTGCGGTCTTAAAGCGACGAAAATATTTTGACAAATTAAACTTAAATGTTGAAGTGAATCGAACGGCTTTTGTGTGTTTCTTAAATGGCTTAGAAACACCTTCCACGCTGCAATTGTTATATATATATATATATATATATATTTAAATAATGAGGGAGATAAATTGAATATTAATTTAATTAATATCAATTTAAAACCAGTAGCCTAGCATATAAAAAATCTGAAAAATCAGTTGCCTAGCATTGTATTGAAATATATATATATATATATAAATCATCATCATCATCATCATCGTTTAACGTCCGTTCTCCATGCTAGCATGGGTTGGACGGTTCGACCGGGGATCTGGGAAGCCAGAAGGTTGCACCAGGCTCCAGTCTTATCTGGCAATGTTTCTGTGAATTTTTGAATGTGTACAAATAAACACACACACACAGAGTCAAGAGACTTGAATGGTGCAAGTGAACTGACAAAGTCCTTAGTACATCAGACACAACATTCCACGGTATTTGTTGACTACAAGGCATCTCGTTTGATGCTCTACTGACTCTGCTAAAGTCATTGCCCTAGGCTGCTATTTTATCATCTGAATCTGAAATCCCTAGCTAGTGATTGGAGGGGGTGGTCGTCCTCTCAACCAATACGCTGACGTCAATGCCACTGGAGGACGGACTCTGATGACAATGTGATTATGCGATTCCACGCTTTCTGATTCAAAGCCAGCACCATGAATCAGAAAGCATGGAATAGGGTTAGGGTTAGGGTTAGGCTTGAACCCATACAACACAAAGCCCTTCTGCCAACACACTGACTCCTACACCGACCCTTGCACTGGAATTTCATTTTATTAAACCACCCCAGACCCCTAAAAAAAATGAAAGGCAAAGCTTGACCACTGCAGAATTTGAACTCAGAATGCAGGCAATAGGAACAAACACCACAAGGCACTTTGCCTCGTGTCCTTCCGATCCTGCCAATTCTCCACCAATGGAATCTTCGTACTGAAATATGAGCAGCACGGAAGTTTACAGCAAATGATAACAATGATAGGAATGGTAGGGGAGTCAGTGTGGTTGTCGTTTAGCCCCAGGTCAGCCATGATCAAACAGGCATAAGGCTGAAGACATTCCAGACTTCACCACTAACTCATTTATTCAGTCACAGTGTATCTAGGACTACATTGTTGAAAAGTGTCTTTTAGTAAAAAAAACAAAGCAAAACAGAAAAGAGTATTGTAGGGTGTGATTGAAGGGAGATTTAGCTGCTGTTTATAGTGTGTCAAGCAATTAGATGGCAGAGTGTTAGTGGTTGGTGAATGAGGATTTATCTATCAATCAGATTTTAAGAGAAGGCGAGATAGGAACATAAAATCTGTGTGTGTGTGAGAGAGAGAGAGAGAGAGAGAGAGAGAGTGTGTGTGTGTGTGTGTGTGTGTGTGTGTGTGAGAGAGAGAGAGAGAGAGAGAGCGAGAGAGAATGTGTGAGAGAGAGAGAGAGTCCTTTCTGAGTATTTGTGCTTTTTAAATGTCTGTGTGTCTTTGTATGTGTGTAGGTGTGTGTGTGTAGGTTCACTCTATGTGTATGTGCCTGTGCATTGGTACAAAGGTGTGTGTGTGTGAGAGAGAGAGAGAGAGAGAGAGAGAGAGAGAATGTGTGTGTGAGAGAGAGAGAGAGAGTCTTTTCTGAGTATTTGTACTTTTTAAATGCCTGTGTGTAATGGGGGTGTGTCTTTGTATGTGCGTGTGTGTGTGTAGGTTCACTGTGTGTATGTGTACGTGTGTCTGTGCATTTGTACAAAGGCACACGTGTGTGTGTGTGCATAGTGAATATGTGCGTATGCCTTCGCTTCTGCGCATGGAATCATGTCTGTTTATCTATGGACGAGATCATATGTTATGCGTGTGTGTGTGCGCACGCACCTGTCTGCGCACGTTTGTGTGCACGCGTGCCAGCCATGTGTGACATTTGTCCTAGTTTAGTGACGCAGGCAGGAGAACAAATGTAGGTCACACAACCACAGCCACAACAATACCTGGCAACACCTCCAACAACCTTCCCTAAACCATACTGCCACTACAGTTCAGAGATTCCATTCTAAAAATAGACGCCGCCATTGCTCTCTTCACGCTTCAGTAGGCAACGCAAGTGAAGAAAAGTACATATCTACCATTGTACTATCATCATACTTGAATAATCACCAGAAAAACAAAGACAAACATCAGGGACCAAAATAACAAGATCCTGTTTTGACCCAACTAGGAAGTCTGAAGGGGTTTGTGGACCTACAAGAAATAACAGCTGAATCTCCTTTAAATTGAATCCTGCATTTTGCCAGCCTCGTCTGGCACCTGTGTCGGTGGCACATAAAAAACACCATCCGAGCGTGGCCGTCTGCCAGCCTCGTCTGGCACCTGTGTCGGTGGCACATAAAATCACCCACTACACTCTCGGAGTGGTTGGCGTTAGGAAGGGCATCCAGCTGTAGAAACACTGCCAGATCTGACTGGCCTGGTGCAGCCTTCGGGCTTGCCAGACCCCAGTTGAACCGTCCAACCCATGCCAGCATGGAAAGCGGACGTTAAACGATGATGATGATGATGATGAAGGACATCAGATAACGAATCCCTAGATCAGGAGTTCTCAACCATTTCTTATCTATGGACCCCTTTGATTACTCTTTTATTTTGGTGGGCTCCCAGAGCCATGCAATGTTTAAAAACTTCTTTCTAAATTCCTATTTTGTTTTCCACCCATGAACTTGTGTCGGTTGAACTGTGTAAAATGTCAGAGAAAGGAACCCGGCTGTTTCTTGCAATACATAACCAATACATACATCTAAAGCTTACATCAAGGACCCTTAAAATACTATAGTGGCTCCCCAATTTACTATTTTGTTACATGGACCCCTAAAATTCTTATATGGACTCTCAAGGGCCATGTGGTCTCAGGTTGAGAACCACAGCCCAAGGAATGTTATCAATGGAAAGATAACAAGATCACGACTGACAGATCTTGAGTTTGTTAGATTAATTCTCAACTCAAACTAAATAACATCTCTCTCTCTCCCACCCTCTCCCCCTCTCTCTTTCTCCCTCACTCTCCCACTCCTCTCCCTTCCTCCCTCTCTTCCCTCCCACCATCTCCCCTCTCTTTCTCCCTCACTCCCTCTCGCTCGCTCTCTCTCTCCCTCCCTCTCCCACTCTTCTCTCCTTCCCTCCCTCTCTCCTTCCCTCCCTCTCTCCCTCCCACCATCTCCCTCCCACCATCTCCCTCACTCTCTCTTCTTCCCTCCCCCATCTCTCTCCCTCTCTTCCTTCCTCCCCCTCTCGCTCTCTCTCTCCCTCTCTTCTCGCCTTCCCTCCCTCTCTCTCTCCCCTCTCCCTCTATTCTCTCCTTCCCTCCCTCCCACCATCTCCCCCCTCCCTCTTGTGATGTAGAGAAGTGGACTAAAATGATGTGAATTAAAAGCCATTTTACCGATAGACTCCATCCTGGTCTGTTAGCAATGTGGTCGGCGCCATAGTAACAGGATCGTCACAAGACACCACGACAGTGACCCCTTGCAGAGCTGGTTCTATCATGCCAGTGATGAAGATACCGACCTTGCCGACAAAGTGGGCCACTTCTCCAGGACAGCTTTCTGCGAAAGAGAGAGAGAGACAAGGAAGAAGACATTTGAGCAGAGACAGGTGGAAGATGGAGACGTGCATGGACGGGGGGGGGGGACACGTGCATAAGCAACATCAATTTCTGTATCGAAGATTTAATAAATTAGCCATTAGCAACGGCAGCAGAATTTGTAATTGCAAAACATCAACAGTCGCAGGTGTGGTTTTGTGGTAAGAAATTTGCTTCCAAACCACATGGTTCTGGGTTCAGTCCCACTGCGTGGCACCTGGGGTAAGTATCTTCTATTATAGCCTCGGGCCAACCAAAGTTTTCTGAGCAGATTTAGTACATGGAAACTGAATGAAGCCCATTGTATATATATGTGTGTGTGTGTGTGTGGCATGTAAAAGCACCCTCTACACTCACGGAGTGGTTGGCATTAGGAAGGGCATCCAGCTGTAGAAACTCTGCCAGATCAGATTGGAGTCTGGTGCAGCCATCTGGTTCGCCAGACATCAGTCAAATCGTCTGACCCATGCTAGCATGGAAAGCAGACGTTAAACGATGATGATGAGGATGTGTGTGTGTGTGATGTCAATGGCACCCATGCCAGTGGCATGTTAAAAGCACTCCCTACACTCTTGGAGTGATTGGCGTTAGGAAGGGCATCCAGCTGTAGAAACATTGCCAAATCAGATTGGAACCTGGTGCAACTCCCTAGCTTACCAGTTCCCAGTCAAACCATCCAACCCATGCTAGCATGGAAAACGGACATCAAACAATGATGTATGTATAACTATGTGTGCCATTCCGTCTGTGTTTGTCCTCAGCACCACTGCTTGACAACCGGTGTTGGTATGTTTGCATCCCCATAACTTAGCGGTTCAGCAAAAAAGAATGATAGAATAAGTACTGGGCTCAAAAAAGAAGTACTGGAGTCGATTCATTCGACTAAAAATTCAAGGAGGTGCCCCAACATGGCCACAATCTAATGGCTGAAACAAGTAAACTATAAAAGATAAGCGGAATGGCTAAACAAAGAATGGCTAAACAGGTGCAGGAGTGGCTGTGTGGTAAGTAGCTTGTTTACCAACCACATGGTTCCGGGTTCAGTCCCACTGCGTGGCACCTTGGGCAAGTGTCTTCTACTATAGCCTTGGGCCGACCAAAGCCTTGTAGTGCATTTGGTAGACAGAAACTGAAAGAAGCTGTCGTATATATGTATAATATATATATTATATATATATATGCGTTTGTGGTGTCTGTGTTTGTCCCCCTAGCATTGCTTGACAACCGATCTGGTGTGGCTTACGTCCCCGTCACTTAGCGGGTCGGCAAAATAGACCGATAGAATAAGTACTGGCTTACAAGAATTAAGTCCCGGGGTCGATTTGCTCGACTAAAGGCGGTGCTCCAGCATGGCTGCAGTTAACTGACTGAAACAAGTAAAGAGTAAAAGAGGCCATCAAGGTTGGATCAACGCAAGGAGAACCAAACTGAAATGGAAAAAGATGATCATGGACCGAGTTGGGTTGAAAAATAATAAAGTGTGAAGATGAGAAGGGTCAATGACGAAAGAAAAAGGTGTCAGACTCACCTCCCTGGATAGTGACTTCCATGTGATTAGGAGAGAATAACAACACATCAGATGCAACTTGGATCTCCAGATGTTCATTGTTCCTGGAATGGAGGAAGGTTTAGAGAGATACAATGAACTGCTACCCTCAGACAACCATGTCACAGTGAATTGATCTGTTCAATCAACCATGTCACAATGAACAGTAGCTTTCAGTCAACTGTGTCACAGTAAAGTTGCTTTTAGTTAACCATGATGCAGTGAAAGGTCACCTTCAGTCAACCATGATGCAGTGAAAGGTCACCTTCAGTCAACCATGATGCAGTGAAAGGTCACCGTCAGTCAACCGTGATGCAGTGAAAGGTCACCTTCAGTCAACCATGATGCAGTGAAAGGTCACCTTCAGTCAACCGTGATGCAGTGAATGGTCACCTTCAGTCAACCATGATGCAGTGAATGGTCAACTACAGTCAACCGTGATGCAGTGAATGGTCACCTTCAGTCAACCATGATGCAGTGAATGGTCAACTTCAGTCAACCATGATGCAGTGAATGGTCAACTTCAGTCAACCATGATGCAGTGAATGGTCAACTTCAGTCAACCATGATGCAGTGAAAGGTCACCTTCAGTCAACCATGATGCAGTGAAAGGTCACCTTCAGTCAGCTGTGTGTTACAGTGAACTGTTGTGTTCAGTTGTGTTGCAGAAATTCATGTGATGGTAAACTGTTGCCATAGTAACAGTGAACACTTTTTACAGATACATGTACTTACAAACAAACATAAATACAAGCTCTCACATGCATGTACACTCACACACACACACACAATCAGACCCACACTTAGAGACACATTCATTCACTTTACACACAAACACACAGAAACAAAAAAAAACAGACATACTTGGCCCAGTAAGAGAAATGGTATTGAAAACTGGTCTGGGCAGGTTCTGACTGGGTGTCCGAGTCTGTTGCCTCACTGTCCGAGGACTCTTTCTTTGGTGGGTTGTCACACTCAAGTGGACCAATGACTATCGGACTTTTCAAGAGTGAAGACCTGAAAAGACAAGACGCAGGTTTAGATCACTTTCAACAGATTAATAATAACCCACACTCACACTCCACTCAAAAACACTAAAAGCCTAAACTTACTGCCCCCCCCTCGCCCCGCCCAACCTACTGCACTCATAGAGTACCTCACTTCTACAGTCCTCCCTCCAACTCAATTAAAAAAAATAGACTCTCTTAACCCTTTAGTGTTCAGATTATTCTGTCAAATGTGATGTTTGGTTATTTAAAATGGTTTGAATTAATCCTGGATTATCTTGTAGTTTAGAGATTTCAGTGATGTGATTTTTTGGTTTTAGAATGACATGGTAGGGCTGGGGTAAGAGGCCAGATCTGGTCAGTTTCAATATAAAACAGGTTAAATATTTTGGCCGGTTTGAATGCTAAAGGGTTAAAGCCCTACCCTACTCAGGAGTCCTTGACCACCTCACTGTTATACTCCACACTCCGTTCTTGAGTACAAGAAATCGACATTTGTAAAAGCCCCTGCCCTTTTGACCCAACATGAAAACTCCCATTTCACTGACGAAACCCTGCAACTTCCCACTTCGTATCCCTCGTAACCCTTTAGCAACCAGATTATTCTGCCAAATGTAAAGCTTATCCATTCCTTGTTTTGAATTAATCATGCGTTATTTGGTAGCTCTGGGATTTCAATGAAGTCTTTGTTGTACATTTAGAATGACATTGTAGGGTAGGTACGAGAGGCTGGATATGGCCAGTTTGAACATAAAGCAGTTGGAATATTTGGCTTAAAAGAAGACAGCAAATTAGCAGAATTGTTAGAGCATCAGGTAAAAATACCTAGTGGTATTTGTTCCAGCTCACTGCACTCTGAGTTCAAATCCCAGCAGGGTTGACTTTGTCTTTCACCCTCTTGAAATCAATAGAATAACACGGGTTGGACAGAATCTGAGGAATCAGAGGACAGCATTGAATTCCAGTGTCAACTCTGACATGGTTTCTACGGCTGGATGCTATTCCTCAGAGAACCAAATGCTAAACACTTTTATAGATGCATTTCAAGAACACAAACAAAAACTCCATCTAAATCTTACTTCAATGTCACAACAATGGTTTTGTCCAGTTTTTCAGTTGTAATAATGCCGACCATTTTATGCTTCACAGCAGTCAGACTGAGAACCACCGGATGGGACCTGGAAAAGAATTAGTAACAAAATAATGAAAAAAAAAACAAAAACAGATAATAAAACAATATCAAAATGATTGGATGAGATTTTTAACAGAAGGAATGAAAGAATAATGGACTGGCAGAGCTGTGTGGTTAAGAAGCTCACTTTGTGACCATGTGGTTTTAGGTTCAAACCCACTCTATGGCACTGGATAAGAGTTTACTACAATATACCTTTGCCTTGTGAGGGAATTTGGTAGATGGAAACTGTGTGGAAGCCCACGGTGTATGTGTCTGTATATATATACATATACAATGCCAATGTCACGTAATTGGCACCTGTGCTGGTGGCATGTAAAAGATATGTTTTGAGTGTTGGGCCTCGTGGAGGCCATCATGCCGATATCAGTGCCGTGAACTTGGCACCCATGCTAGTGGCATATAAAAAGCCTCTGTTGAGCATTGGGCCTCATGGAAGCAATGTAGCTGAAGCCAGGGTCACATAACTGGCACCTGAGTTGGTGACATATAAGAGGGCATCTTTCGAGTGTTGGGCCTCATGGAGGTAATGACAAATGACTGAGGCCTTTGGCATTATGCTGGGCTTGAGAAGAAGACCCATCAAGCCAAGTAAAAGCACCCACTACACTCTTGGAGTGGTTGGCATTAGTAAGGGCATCCAGCTGTAGAAACTCTGCCAGACTAGATTGGAGCTTGGTGCAGCCCCTGGCTCTCCAGACCTCAGTCAAACTGTCCAACCCATGCTAGCATGGAAAACAGACGTTAATCGATGATGATGATGATACAACAGGCTTCTTTCAGTTTCTATCTATCCACTCACTAGGCTTTGGTTGGCCCAAGGTGATAGTAGACAGCTGCCAAGTGGGACTGAAACTAGAACCATGTGGTTGGGAAGCAGACTTCTTACCACAAATAATTTTTAAACACATACACACATTTAAACACATTCAATCACACACATAAGTATATACACACACATACACAAGCACACACACACATATTCTATGATAAAACAAACACAAATGTTTTAAGGAGTTGCCAAAATTTCCATATTTTGCAGAAAGTCTGACACAGGGTTTGTGAAGCTACACCAAGACAATGGAAACAGAAAAAAAATAGAGAAAAATTAATAAAATCTATAAACATCTGCAGTACTTACGTGTCATAGGTGTATATGTCTTTCTCAAATCTATGGCAGGAATCTGTAGTGAGACGGTAGACACCAGGCTGAGAAAGACAGAATCTGTTTGTGCCTTTCTTCAAAGCAAAAGAACCTACACTTCCTTCTTTGTTCTCGTGAGCAAAATTCTACAAAAGACAAAAGAAAAAAGGAAAAAAAAATCGGTAAGTTTTGTTTATCAAAATATGACCTCCAAATTGTAACAACATAAACCAGTGGTTCCCACCCTGGGGTCCGCAAAGGTAGTACCGGGAGTCCGTGAGCTAAATTTAAAATTTCATATATCATCGTCGTTTAACGTCCGTTTTCCATGCTGGCATGGGTTAGACAGTTTGATTGAGGTCTGGAGAGCTAGTGGCTGCACCAGGCTCCTATCTGATCTGGCAAGGTTTCTACAGCTGGATGCCCTTCCTAACGCCAACGTCAGTCAAACCATCCAACCCATGCCAGCATGGAAAACGGATGTTAAATGATGATGATGATGATGATGATGATGATGATGAGGTACCTATTTAAAGAAGGGAAATAAATCCTTATTTAGACTTGAGACCGAAGAGACTTGGAAGCAGCCGGCTTGGGCAAGCCTGGTCAGCAAAATGGATGCCAGGTTTCAGGGCCTTCCTCTCGACAGCTTTACAGAATACTGCCCTTCTCCCCTCACTAATATGAGGCCCTAGCTACTGGTTCAACTGACTAGTATTTGATCCCAAGTCCATTTTGGGATCATCACCTCTCCAGCCAGGTTTTATCATTCCCTTTCAGCCACATCCAATGGCTGGTTCCCTCTGCTGTCGACTGGATCCCTTTCATCATGGTCAGTGGTTCTCGGAGAACTGCTTCCAGTAATGCAGACACATCAACTGATTCTGGATGGAAAAGCTTGAAAACGAAACTCTTTCAATTGATATGAGAATCTCTTTGCTGAAGTCCTCCTCCTTGGCTCAGAAGCATCATGGATTCAGTGGAAGACATTCAAGTGTCTGAGAATGAGAATGGGATGACCAAAAGTTGTTTTCATCAGATGAAACTACGAGACCAGCCCAATTACCTGCCAATGTGGAGGAGCAGACCATAATGGAGCACTGCTTGGTCTACCCTCAAAAGACCTCAAAAAGGTCTATAAGAATGCCAAAAAGTGTAAAGAAATGGGAAAACTGTTATATAACCATTATAATTTGAAGAATGGAAAGACTTAGATACAAAGACTCTGTTGCTAAGACCAGACACTGGACAATGCAAAACAAACAACAAAAAAAAAACACAAAGTGAAAGAAATGGTACTGACCAAAGTAATTTCGTGGGAAAGTCCACATTTCAATATGAATCCAGTCTGGGAGAATTCCAGTCCTGTCACATCTTTGTTGGTGATTTCAATCTCTTGTGACTTTTCCTTCCAACACCAGTTATCTTGTAAAGGAGCCACTAAGGACCAGAAAATAGTAAAATATTAATTAACAGCAACAATTTGCAAATAGATAGGCATGTATAGTCAAGGTTCCTGGTTCAAATCCAGTCTAGCACAATATTGTTATAATTATCCGCATTTTAATATCTGTTGTTCCATCCTAGAATTGGTCAAATCAGATTTACTGAAACAGATTTTCTTTAACCAAATACTCTTTTTGTTCCCAAAACCTCAACTGCCTTCAAAAAAGGCAATGTTTACCCCCAAATCCTTTTGGACATGAACACCATAATGGTTTGCGGGGGAGATTATTGTCCGTTGCCGTTTTCCAGCTCCGTCTGGCACCTGTGCGGGTGGCACATAAAAAGCACCCACTACACTCACGGGGTGGTTGGCGTTAGGAAGGGCGTCCAGCCGTAGAAACACTGCCAGATCAGACTGAGCCTGATGCAGCCTTCGGGCTCCCCAGACCCCAGTTGAACCGTCCAACCCATGCTAGCATGGAAAGCAGACACTAAATGATGATGATGATGATGAAATGGCACAGCTTGTACAATAATGACATTCGTTTTAAAGTTAGAACTTGACATCAAGACAAGGAAACACACACACACACACACACACAACAGGCTCTTATCAGTGTCTGTCTACCAAATTCACTCACAAGGCTTTGGTTAGCCCAGGGTAACTGTAGAAGACAATTGCTCAAGGTGCCATTCAGTGGGACTGGAAACGAACTTCATCACAGAGTTAAACTTCAGAAGAATATGGTGTAGTCTGTGGTACATGAATCAAATGCATGTGGATTCTCCATATTACACACCAAAAATCTAACGACAGATCTTTGTCCATGAATCTATCTACAATATGGAGGGGTACCAACGTCTATGGGCTGATCCCTGTCTTATCACAAACACCTCACAATAGTCTAAGACTGCGCTCCAAATAAATATGAACGATTTCTAAGTGAAAATTCCCAGTGAAGTCAATTTAGTCTTTCAGCCTTCCAGAGTCAACAAAGTACCGATCTAGCAGAGTTTACCAAAGACGAAAACAACAACAACACACAATATTCTCTTACCTTTATATTTGCCAGGCAAGATGTTCTCAAATTCAAAACTGGCTTTTTTGGGTGAGTCTTTTAGCTAGAAATAGGAAGAAAGAGATAATGCTATGTTAAAAAATACTTTTGAAGCAGATATGTCACACACACACACACACACACATTGTCATCATTCATTTAATGAACACTTCTCCATGCTTGTATGGATCAGACAGAATCCGCTGAGGCAGATTTCCTACGGCTGAATGCCTTTCCTGTCACCAACCTTCATTTGTTTCCAAACAAGACATCTTTTACATCGAAGTCTGAAAACAAACAACACCACTTATACGCCAGTGATGCTCGTTTACAGTGATCAAGTGATGTCAAGACAAGGGTACACACACACACTCATGGTAGGCTTCTTTGAGTTTCCATCTACCAAATCCGTTCAGAAAACTTCAGTTGGCCAGGGGCTATCATAGAAGACATTAGCCCCAGGTGCTGCACAATGGGATTGAACCCAAAACCGCATAATTGGGAAACCAGCTTCTTAACCACACAGCCATGCCTGCACCTCCATACTAAGCAACAAAGCAAAGAAGAATAAGCAAATGGAATTGGTAACAGATTGAGGCCCTAAGTGGGGAGGGTCATGATTTTGAGAAACAAAAGAATGGTTGTACCAAAGATTGGAACCCTCACCCTCCTCTCCATACTGGACCAACAAGATTACACAAAAAAAATTAAGAAACAGAAAATAAAATTTTCTACAATTTCTAAGGCCAATGATATCCTTACTTACCATTACGACTTTTTTATCTTCTCCAACCATACCAATAGGATCCAGAGATAATCCTATTGTGCCACAGTTTTCTGAAATAAAGATCAGCTGAGTCAAAGAATGCTCAACAGGAATCTACAAGAGATGATCTCTGTCAAAACTTAGATGAGCAGTGTCAAAAAGGTGTTAGCATGGACAAATAATGACTAGCTACTGTCAAATATGGACAAGCAGTGTCAAAAAATGTGTCAAACACCAGCTCCTGTTTAGGCATTGTCAATCATGAATGTGTAGTGTCAAAAACATGTCAATGTCAGATGAGGATTAACCATGTCAAATATGGATTAGGAGTGTCAAAACATGTCAATATGATCAAATTAATAAGTGTCAACAAGGTCAAATTAACTAATTAAAAAAACATATGGATAGAGTATTTTATAAGTAATTTAGTCAAAACTGGAATGCTGGTTATGTTTAATTGGTTCACAGTGTCGTAAGTTCACATGAGTAGAGCTTAATCTCTTTTGTGTCGCCATCTGGTGGTCTACCAGAAAACAACAACAACAATAGTGGAAAATATATAATGCCAAAGTCACTCACCAATACAAGTAATAACTCCAGATACTTTGGCACGGAACTGGGAGAAGTCAACATCTTTCACGGGTTTATTGGTGACCACAACAAGCTTCTCGCTAGGATACAAATGTAATCCTGCTTTTATTTCTTGAGTACTGAGGAAAGCCTGGAAAAATAAATAAATTAACACCGTTGGGTCATTTGGCAGAATCATCGGAGCATCCAATAAAACTTTGTTCCTCTCAATATTGCTGAACTTGTATCTAAGTTACGGAGGTGGTCAGCAGCCAGATTCCCCATCTGCTGTCTTCTAATGGTAAAGCCTGTCATATTGGAAGCAGATGATGACAGGGGAAAGTGATGACAATAAATTACTACGAGTAAATGAACAACCAACAAAGATACAATCAATGCAGGCCAGTAAGTCCTCTTCTCGTTTCCACCTCCTCCAATGATTCAGGTAAGGAGACATTATATCTTCTTAAGTATAAAGCAACATCAAGGAAGTGGTGAAAATATATGGCCAGCCTCCGGAGGAGGAGGAGACTGAAGAGAAGGAGGAAATGGAAGAGAGAGAGGGGGGAGAGGAGGAGGAAGAGAGGAAGGAGCAAGGGAAGGACAAAGAGAGGGAGGAGCAAGAGAGGAAGGAGGAGAAGGAGCAAGAGGGAGAAAAAGAGGAAGAGAGGGAGAAAAAGAGGAAGAGAGGGAGAAAGAGAGGGAGAAGGAAGGGAAGGAGAAAGAGGGGGAGGAGCAAGAGAGGGAGAAAGCGTGGAAGGAGCGAGAGAGGGAGGAGCAAGAAAGGGGAGAGGAAGGAGTGAGGGGGAAAGATAGGGAGGAAGGAGTAAGAGAGGGAGGAGCAAGAGAGGAAGGAGCAAGAGAGGGAGGAGATAGAGGAGAAAGAAAGAAGAGAAAGAAGGTGGAGGAAAAGAGAAAGAAGAAAAAGGATAAAAGAAGAAGATAAGAGAAGCAGCAGAAATACCTTGAAAATATATTTCCCTGGTTTAAACATGGCACAGAAATGTCCCTGCATATCCGTGTCCACAGCAAGAAGTTTCACTGCCTTGTCCTCGGTGTAGGCAATTACCTTACGCTGATAGACCATGTGGTCCAGGCCCTTAGGGATCTCATCTATGTTCACTTTGCCACACACACTGAACCTGCGACAAGAGAGAAAAAAAAGTAGATTTTTTTTTTAAGGAATTTTATTATTTTTTGCAGGGGCAGATTTCTGCTGTTTACTTCAACCCTGTGGTCGTGTGGTTAAGGAGCTTGATTCCCAACCACAGAGTTTTGGGTTCAGTTCCACTGTGTGTAGCATCTTGAGTAAGTGTCTTCTGCTACAGCCTGAAGCTGATCAAAGCCTTCAGACTGGACCAAGTATACGGAAACTGAAAGAAGTCCATTGTGTGTGTATGTGCGTGTGTTCATGAGAGAGAGACAGAGAGAGTGTGTGTGTGTGTGCCCTTGTCTTAACATTATGCAATTGTTATAAAGGCGGTGAGCTGGCAGAACCGTTAGTACACCGGGCAAAATGCTTAGCGGTATTTTGTCTATCTTTACGTTCTGAGTTCACATTCCACTGAGGTCGACTTTGCCTTTCATCCTTTTAGGGTTGATAAATTAAGTACCAGTCGCATACTGAGGTCTATCTAATCAATTGCCCCCCCCCCCCCCGCAAATTAGTAGAAAGGATTATGTGACCATTATAAATGAGCACCACACAAATTGTTTGTTTGTTTCCCGTTTGGCTATAGGGAAATATTACTTTCTTGGAAACAGGTAAAAGGTTGGTGATAGAAAGAGCATCCAGTCATAGAAAAGCTGCCTCGACAAATTCTGTTTGACCCATGCAAAGACGTGTCCTCCTTTCCATGCTTGCATGGGTCACATGAAGTTTAGTGAGGTGGATCTTCTACAGGTGGATGCTTTTCCTGTCACCAACCATTATGCAGTGTCAAGATGAAAGGACACAAACATACACACACTCCCGGACAAATACAATAGGCTTCTTTCAGTTTCCATCGATCAAATCCATCTACAAATCTTTAGTTGGTTCAGGGTTATAGTAGACACTTGCCAAAGGTGCCACACAGTGGGACAGAACCCAAAACCACATGGTTGGGAAGCAGACTTAACCACACGACCACACCTTCACCTATAATAATTCTTGAAACTCCGACGTCTGGCAGCTGACTTGGCAGACACCCGTAAAATTATTAACCATCTTACAAACAATAACTCTGAGCACCTTTTCAAACTCCACCCGTCTAACATCCGTGGACATATTTACAAAGTCAGGAAACAGCACAGCTCCTTCCATGACTTTAGGAAACATTTTTTCACGCTGAGAGTTGCTGAAGCATGGAACAAACTGCCGGCATCAGTTGTTAGTTGTCGGAGCACTGCATCCTTCAAAACTTCCATGCTTCCTGAGATTCGCCAACACTACACCTGATCTTTCTCCCCTCCATACACATACAAGCATCTATCTGACTCATACACTGTTCACTTCCCAGACATTTGTACATTACTGCATATACTTTATATGCACTTTCTGACAAGTTGTGGTGCACCTGAGCACTGTATACAATAATTTCATTATTATATTATTATAATCTACAAACATCTTTAAAATAGCATCCATCCAAACTTAAATGATAAAATTCAACTCACCTTGATGCGATGATGTCATGGAGATGGGGTGTGTTAGGGGTAATTTTCAACATAATCTCATCAAAGAAAATATCCTCACTCATTACTTGAATGGTGTATTTACCAGCTTTCATGTTCTCCAAGTGGTAGGAACCATCTTCATTTGTTACGGCCATCTGTTTGCCACTAACCGATACTTTGGCACCTCCAATACCAGCACCCTTTTGAAGGAAGAATAACAGAGTTTAGTAGTCAAGATGCAAAAGAGATTCAGAATATAATGGTGTTTAACATGGCCAGTAACAGCCCCACCCAGGGAGCTTAGCAAAATTTTGTCCGTCTTTATGGTCTGAGTTCAAATTCCACTGAGGTCGACTTTGCTTTTCACCCTTTCATAGTCAATTAAATAAATACCTATTTCTTTACTACTCACAAGGGGCTAAACACAGAGGGGACACACAAGGACAGACAAACAGATCAAGTTGATTACATCAACCCCAGTGTGTAACTAGTACTTAATTTATCGACCCCGAAAGGATGACCCCAGTGCGTAACTAGTACTTATTTTATCGATCCCGAAAGGATGAAAGGCAAAGTGGACCTTGGCGAAATTTGAACTCAGATGCAACGGCAGACGAAATACGGCTACGAATTTCGTCCTGCGTGCTAACGTTTCTGCCAGCTCGCTGAGCGTTGGGGTCAATGTAATCGATTAGCCCCTTACCCCAAAATTTTAGGCCTTTAAGCCTAAAAAATTAAAAAATTCTGTTTTCATCATCTTTGGTAATTTCCATAAAAAAATTACTATAGGAGACATTAGTCCACATAAAAATCTTAAAAGAGATGGGATACCCTAAGAAGACACGGACGATAACCCACTCGCAGAGTTACCTTCTCTTGGATTACAATAATCTGATGGTCTTTAAATTCTTCTTTGCAAAACATTTTATGTGAAAGTGGGAGTAGTTTTGTGAAATAGAATTCCTTAAAGGGGAAACTGAGTCGCAAAAAGTTAAGGGCTACTCATCATCATCATCATCATCATTTAACGTCTGTTTTCCATGCTGGCATGGGTTGGACGATTTGACAGGAGATGTCAAGACTGGGAGCAACACCAGGCGCCAGCTGCTTGTTTTGGCTCAGTTTCTATAACTGGATGCCCTTCCTAATGCCAACCACTTTACAGAGTGTAATGGATGCTTTTTAGCTAGCACCAGCACTGGTCTTGAATGTTCTGAAATGACTATTCAAACAGTTTAAAAAAAAACAAAAATCAAAAGTGTTTAATTCTTACCTTAACAGAATCCAAAATTCGACCACTCACAGAAAATCCAGCAACTTGGAATTCTTTCTGGAAAAGAAGTGAGGAAAGAAAATTTCAATAAATTAAAGTTTATGTTTCGTTTTTGGATTTGGTTTGCAAGATTCTTTATATGAATCCGTATGTTGAAGCATGTTCTGTTGTGTCTGGGGAGAGTCATTTTCTTTCTGTATCTTATAATGTAACACACTCACCGGTGAAATTTCCACTTATTTCTTATTTTTATTTTCCCAAAATTTTCGTTGCGTCTTGCAACCTTTTCATGAAAAAATTGCAAGACGCAATGAAAATTTTAGGACAATAAAAATAAGGAAAAAAATAGAAATTTTACTGGTGAGTGTGTTAAATTATAAGATACAGAAAGAAAATGACTCTCCCCAGACACAACAGAATGTTTATGTTGTTGATGGTCAGGGCAAAACTATGAGTAATGTTGTAATGTGATTCTCGCCTTGCAGCAGCAGCAGCTAAAAGTTTGTTGACCATGTGGGTGAATGGAGGGACAGTGTGTATAAAGAATACTGGAAGAGCAATATTGACAGGACTCACTCTAGATTGTGCATCCTCATCATCATGTTAGCTTCCATGTTTGCAGAGTTTATTGAGACAGATTTTCTACAGCTGGATGCTCTTCCTCCACCCAACACTTACTCGTTTCCAAGCAAAGAAATATTTCTCCATGGCCAGACATGGTTTTTGGCAGAATATTGGAAACGAATGACACACTCATGTCTGTGATATTAAACAGTCATGTATGAATATATATATTATCGTTTATCATCGTTTAAAATCCGCTTTCCATGCTAGCATGGGTTGGATGATTTGACTGAGGGCTGGCGAACCAGATTGCTGCACCAGGCTCCAATCTTGATCTGGCAGAGTTTCCACAGATGGATGCCCTTCCTAACGCCAACCACTCCGAGAGTGTAGTGGGTGCTTTTACATGCTACCGGCACAGGGGCATTTTTTTTTTATATAGCAAACTTACTCAGATTACATAGACTCAAAGAATTAAAGGGGAGAAGGTGTTACAAGTCCGACAGCTGTTTCTGGGGGCTCAGAGTTACTTCATAATGTTGGCAGATGTAGTTCATCAAAAATTTGCAGCCAGTAATGGAATCAAACAAACATTGGTAAAATCCAGAGCCTCCTTCATCAGGGTGGATAAACAAAAGCCTACCATCCACCCTGATGAAGGACACTCTGGTTTCTACCAATGTTTGTTTGATTCCATTACAGGCTGCAAATTTTGATTAACTACACCTGCCAACATTATGAATATAATGAATGGTCGTCATAGAAACTAAAGAGAGAGAGAGAGAGAGAGAGAGAGAGAGAATAAAAGTTACTTACGGGTAATATCACAGAATTATGTTTCACTTGGAAGACCATTTTCTCTGGAACAACATCAAAAGTGATGTGTTCTCCTTTATAGAATGGAATCTGGAGAGGAGAGAGAAATAGAGAAATGCAAATATAAGACAAAAGACTGCATGTCACTCTGGTGGCAATTATTGTGAGGGAGATAATCATTTCCAATGAATCATGCTAGAGTTTAAAGTTTCAAAGACTAACAAAACACTGCACAGAAAATACATATTCAGTATTCTTTTTTAGTAATAGGTAGCCATTTATAGTGCCATTTCATCCTTATTTGAAACATCTCAGCATGACATATATATATATATAAAATTAAATAAGGGTAGAAATTGATATTCAATTAAAACCAGTGGCCCAGCATATTAAAAAAATCTGAAGATTAAAATATTTTTACATACAAAATTTAAAGGACTGACCACTAAAGTTGGACGGTCAGCATGCTAGATATAGACGTCAAATCGCTATTTTCCACAAAGAATATGTTCTCAAATAAAAAACTCAGCACAAACCAAAGCATTAAAAATAAGCAAGACAAATGAAAATATATGAAATAAAAATGATTACCCATGTACCGATCAGTTTCGATTGTTAATATCCGCATATTCTTTGTGGAAAATAGCAATTTGACGTCTATATCTAGCATGCTGACCATCCACTTTTAGTGGTCAGTCCTTTAAATTTTGTGTATAATATATATATAATATATATATATATATATTACAATAAAAGTAGACAAACAAATGAAGTTTGCTTTAGAAGCATTGAGATATCTTAGAACATTAAAGAAATGATTTTTTAAATTCTCAAGCGCAGGATAATGCTAATAATATAGCCTGAACAGGATAAACTACCGCTAATTTGCAGAAAAAGGTGTTGGCGGCCAGCTATGAAACTTGAACTCACACCCCTGTGATTATGCGTCGCGTAATCACGGGGGTGTGAGTTTGAGTCTCATAACTGGCCGCCAACACCTTTTTCTGCAAATGAGGGCTAGTTTATCCTGTTCAGGCTATATATATATATATATATAGTTAGTCCAAACATGAAAACACAACAACGCGAGGACGTGGAACAAATATAGTATTATTGGACGCTCAGGAAAGAAGGAGGTTTTAATGTTTCGAGTGGAGCTCTTCGTCGGAAACATAGGAGAAGGAAAGATCCAAAGAAGGGAAGACGGAGGAAAAAAAATCGCCAACGGTACACATGCGGTCACCAACATTTTAATGTCTGCTTTTCCAACTTAGTAAAGATCAGACAAAAGATACCGAGATAATGCCTTTCCTGTTGCTAACTCTCACTTGTTTCCAAGTAAGGTACTATTTCACCTGGTCTTTCAAACAAAGAACAGTTCAAAAATGGTTGGAGAAGTTGTCGAGGCAGATGTAAACAAATAACACAGAACACAAACAATGCCAAGATAAAGCCATAACACAAAACACACACACACATACACACACAAACACATTTGAAAACGGGCCAAAGATCCTCACCAAGTAATACTGTCCAGTTGGAAGAGAGGCAAAGCTGAAGGTGCCGTCTTCTTTCGAGGACATATGGCAGATGGAATTGTCCCCATTCTTCAAACTTTTCACTGGGGTCTTCTCACAATCGGTGACTAACTGAAAATAGAAAAACAGGAAACCAAAGATAGTTATTTCTGGAGAACAAAATATTGGGGTTTGTAATCTGGGGCTGGGCAAGAACCCAATTCTGGTCAGAGAGGATTTATAATTTATTGATGATAGGGGGAGAGGGGAGAGAGAGAGAGGAGGGAGGGGGAAGAGGAAATGGAGGGTGGGAGAGGGAGAGGGGTGGATGGGGAGAGGGGGGAGAGGGGGAGGAGAGAAGGGGGAGGGGGGATAGAGACATAGAGAGAAGGAAGAGGGAGAGAGCGGAAGGGAGAGGGAGGAGAGAGAGAGGGTGGGAGAGAGAGGAGGGATGGATGGTGGAGAGGGGGAGAGAGGAAAGGGAGGGTGAGGAATAGGCAAGGGAGGGCAGGGGAGGAGAGGGATGGAGGGGGAAGAGAGAGACAGAGAGAGAAGGGAGACAGAGGGGAAGGGAGGAGAGAGAGAGGGAGTGATGGGGAGAGGGAGAGAGAGAGAGAGAGAGAGTAAGAGACAATGACTTACCTGTGGGTCTACTGTATCAGAATAGAGCAAGAAATTGACACCTTTAATAGGTTCCCCTTCACTAAATACGTGGCCCTGTTGGGGAAAAGAAGGAATTGGTATTTGTAATAAAGCTCAAAGAAAAAAAAAACAAGAAGAATTACTGAAAACTGCTAGACTCAGTCAGTTGGTCATGGCTGGAGGCTTGACAATGCGCAGTTTGTGTGTGTACACACACATATATACAAACACATATACACGTGTACACATATGTGTATATAAATACAAACACACACACATAATAAGAGCTTTGTAGTTCACTCACACCATTGGCGTACAATAACCCCTTGAGTATCACAGGTGTTATATTCCAACACCCCACCCTACCCTGCGATAGGTGAAAATCCGCAAAGTAGAAACAGTACTGTACTGTATATATTCTTTTTGTTATTTTTATAATTCTTTTTTATATTTATCTCTCTCTATATAAAGCTGAATTTCTTCAGTGTATGGCAGGTTTGGTAGCCTTCAACTAACACCATCTCCTCCAAGACCCTGCAGCGCAAGTTGACCAAAATTGAGAGTATGATAGAAGAAGGTTTGCTCTTCCTTCTGTAGAAGAAAATATTCAAATTGGACCATGTTAAACACCAAAAATCATTTACATCAAAAAGGTGCTTTTTTCCTATGAAAATCCCTATTTTTTACAATTTTTTGACTGCTGTGTCACCATTTTTCGGTGTATTTCAACCAGAAAAATGTTCACTTAAAGAGAATAACAAGCTATATAATGCAAAATTTTTACTTTTCAAAAATTCCAATTCTAAAGGGTCGAAACAAACCCGAGCAACACCGAGCGATACTGCTAGTTTATTATAAATGCAAAACAATACCACAGAAGAATCGACAAAACCTTAAATAATAAACTGCAATATGGCGAGGGATTACAGTATTGAAGGTGGAGGCGCAATGGCCCAGTGGTTAGGGCAGCGGACTCGCAGTCGTAGGATCGCGGTTTCGATTCCCAGACCGGGCATTGTGAGTGTTTATTGAGCGAAAACACCTAAAAGCACCACGAGGCTCCGGCAGGGGATGGTGGTCATCCCTGCTGTACTCTTTCACCACAACTTTCTCTCACTCTTACTTCCTGTTTCTGTTGTACCTGTATTTCAAAGGGCCGGCCTTGTCACTCTCTGTGTCACGCTGAATATCCCCGAGAACTACGTTAAGGGTACACGTGTTTGTGGAGTGCTCAGCCACTTACACGTTAATTTCACGAGCAGGCTGTTCCATTGATTCGGATCAACCGGAACCCTCGTCGTCGTAACCGACGGAGTGCTTCCATCCACAGTATTGAAGACGTATTCCCTGATGTTAGCCATGGTGGTGAAAGCATGCTTCTAAGGTTAGCAATTATAAGATGGGTAACACTCTAGTTATAATAAAGATGGTGATGATTGAGTTACCACTACCGCCAGCATTAGACTAGCACTTGGTGGTAGTGATGGTATCAGGTGGTGGTAAGAAACTAATAGGAACGCTAAAACATGAAGTTTAAAAGACAAAAGTTCTGACTTACGTTGACATCGTAACCAGCTACGACCAAGTCCTCACTGATGAAGACATTATCGGAACCAACTGTCACCTTAATCTCAGACTGCAATTAAAGAACAAACAACAAAAGCAATTAGAATCACAGCTTCAATTTGGCATAGGATGTAACGCTTCCATTTAATGTGTGTGTGTGTGTGTGAGTGTGCGTGTGTGTGTGCGTGTGTGTGTGCGCGTGTGTGTGTGCGTGTGTGTGTATGTGACCGCGTGTGTACTGTTGGCGATTTTTTCCTCTGTCTTCCCTTCTCCTATGTTTCCGATGAAGAGCTCCGCTCGAAACGTTAAACCCTTCTTCTTTCCTTCTTTCCTGAGCGTCCAATAATACTTTATTTGTTCCACGTCCTCGCGTTGTTGTGTTTTTTGTGCTTTCTTGTTTGGATTAACTTTATATATATATATATGTACATATATAGTGGAGGTGCAATGGCCCAGTGGTTAGGGTCATAGGATCGCGGTTTTGATTCCCTGACTGGGCATTGTGAGTGTTTATTGAGCGAAAACAACTAAAGCCCCACAAGACTCCAGGTAGGGGGTGGTAGCGATCCCTGCTGTACTCTCTCACAACTTTCTCTCACTCTTTTTTCCTGTTTCCGTTGTACCTGTATTTCAAAGGGGCAGAGCCTTGTCACAATCCGTGTCATACTGAATCTCCCCGAGAACTACGTTAAGGGTACACGTGTCTATGGTGTACTCAGCCCACCTGCACGTTAATTTCACGAGCAAGCTGTTCCGTTGATTGGATCAACTGGAACCCCCGTCGTAACCGATGGAGTACCATGAAATATACATATATCATCATCATCATTGTCATTGTTTTAATGGCCACTTTGACATGCTTCCATAGGTTAAGTGAAATTTGTTGAGGCAGAATTTTTCTAGGGCCAGATTACCTTCATGCTACTGACCCTTAGTTGTTTCCCAGCAAATTAATGTTTTTCCTTCATGCGGACAGGTTTTCATACACATGTGATGGTGAAGTTTGTCTACATGAGAATCGAACCAAATATCAATGGAAACAGTAGTAGTTGTGATACCTGTGCCGGTGGCACATAAAAAGCTCCATCCGAACGTGACCGATGCCAACCCCGCCAGCACCATCCGAACGTGGCCGTTGCCAGTGCAGCCTCCACTGGCTTCCATGCCGGTGGCACATAAGAAGCTCCATCCGAACGTGACCGATGCCAACCCCGCCTCGAATGGCTTCTGTGCCGGTGGCACATAAAAAGCACCATCCGAACGTGGCCGATGCCAGCACCGCCCCGACTGGCTTCTGTGCAGGTGGCACATAAAAAGCATCAACCGATCATGGGATCCCGGAACATCTCGCTGTGCTTGAGGAGACCTGTTGAGTCAAGTGCATGTACATGAACATCGAACCAAATATCAATGGAAACAGTTGTTGTGATACCTGTGCCGGTGACACATAAAAAGCACCATCTGAACGTGGCCGTTGCCAGTGCAGCCTCAACTGGCTTCTGTGCCGGTGGCACATAAAAAGCACCATCCGAACGTGGCCGATGCCAGCACCGCCTTGACTGGCTTCTGTGCCGGTAGCACATAAAAAGAAAAAAAAAAGCACCAACCGATCGTGGCCGTTGCCAGACCCCTCTGGCACCTGTGCAGGTGGCACGTAAAAAGCACCCACTACACTCACGGAGTGGTTGGCGTTAGGAAGGGCATCCAGCTGTAGAAACACTGCCAGACCAGACTGGAGCCTGGGGCAGCCCCTGGCTCCCCAGACCCCGGTCGAACCGTCTAACCCATGCTAGCGCGGAAAATGGACGTTAAACGATGATGATGATGATGAAGGACAAGGGAGACAACCACAACTATCATCATCATCGTCGTCGTCGCCACCACCACTGCTGCCATGTAAAAAGCACCCCATACACTCTGTAAAGTGGTTGGCATTAGGAAGGGCATCCAACCATAGAAACCATGCCAAAACAGACAACTGAAGCCTGGTGCAGCTCCCTGGCCTCCTCGCTCCTGTCAAACCATGCATCTCATGTTAACATGGAAAACAGACATTAAATGATGATGATACTTTCATCCATGTGGTTCCAATACATGCAACATGTCCCATAGATATCCCTTGGGTAATGGGAGACAAGGCTGAATAGCTGTTAGGCTGATGCTGGCTATCAAACCAGAAACATGCCCCTGACTGTTATCACCTTGTCCCCAGACAGTCAGCCTGTCCTTTTCCTTAACAGTGTATCAACTCTGGAGGAGTTTTGAGATTATCTCCCCTTCTTGTGGAGCCGTTCTCGGTTGTCAGCTGGGAATTGTGACATCCTCTAAAGCAGTGTTTCTTAACCATTTTCACTTATGGACCCCTTCGATTCCTATTTTACTCAGATGCAAACCCCACAATCATTCAATGTTTAAAAAAATCACGTTATATTTTTATACTTAAATGTGATTAGGCATAGGGGTGGCTGTGTGGTAAGTAGCTTGCTTATGAACCACATGGTTCTGGGTTCAGTCCCACTGCGTTGCACCTTGGGCAAGTGTCTTCTACTATAGCCTTGGACTGACCAAAGCCTTGTGAGTGGATTTGGTAGACAGAAACTGAAAGAAGCCCGTCGTATATATATATATGTATATATATATATGTGTGTGTGCGTGTATGTTTGTGTGTCTGTGTTTGTCCCCCTAGCATTGCTTGACAACCGATGCTGATGTGTTTACATCCCCGTAACTTGAAATAGATATCTTTATGTCTCTGTCCTGTTTGCAGTCAGCTAAAAGACATACCTTCATCTCATTCCAACCCTGGTACTTTCTAGACAAACAGTACCGACTTTCTTCGCAGCGTCAAAATCCTAAGGACTCTAAAAGAAAAAGTTGCCCAGTAAAACGTGTTTATCCAGGTCCTTTTTTTTTTTGTCCTTTCCATTGTCATAAATGCCCCCAAGCTGGTCTGGTTCAGTTATGTTTTGTTTCAGATTGGATCGGATTAGATTTAGATATATTTGAAGGAGAGATTACAAAAGAAAGGAAGGAAGGAAAGAAAGAAAGGAAGGAAGGAAGAAAGGAAGGAAGGAAGAAGGGAAGAAAGAAAGAAAGAAAGAGACAAAGAAAGAAAGAGATAAAGAGAGAAGGAAAGGAAGGAAGAAAGAAAGAGGGAAAGAAAGCGATAAAGAGAGAAAGAAAGAAAGAAAGAGAGAAGGAAAGGAAGGATGGAGAGAGGGGAGAGAGAGAGAATGGAAAGAAGGAAGGAAGGAAGGAAAGAAAGAAAGAATGCTAGACAGACAGACGGACAAATATACATATACATATATAAATCAAAACTTTTGTTTTTTCTCTTTTACCTTCTCAAACTTCCAGATGGGGTGTTGGCCCTTTATAATATAATCCCCTGGTAGAACTTTCCGGAAATAATAACTGTGAAGAAATGAAGAGGAAGAGGATTTCAATTACATTAAAAAAACTGGCAGAAAAGACAAACATTGTTACAAGTGGTTGGACAAACACTCTGGACAAGGAAGTTCTTGGTTATACTGTAGGACATGTTGGTCACAGATGGACTGTTTTTAATTACAGGCCTATTCAAAGCTGATCTGGGATTAAACAACAATAATTAGTTGGACCATGATTGTTATAGATTTAAACACCACAGAAATCACATTATTTCTATTATTAAAGTTACTTTTAATATTATTATTATTATTATTATTATTATTATTATTATTATTATTGAGTGAGAGAGCAGTGAATGCTATCAAAGTGACACTGGGGTAAAATATACGAAGCCCAGTATACCCATCATGAAAACTTCCATCTGATAAGGGTACACCAGGCATTACAGCCATATGTGCGCGACATGGTGATCTCATATCAAGATAAACAGCACATGACCTTGCAGGTGGGGCCCCAGTTTGAATTTTCTTCTGGTCGAGTAGCCCATCCCGCTCAAAAGGTCCCTGAATAAGGGTTGTTTAAGAATGTTGAACAAACCACCCACGTTTCCAGAGGTGAATTATTCAAACCTCCAAGAATTCCTTTCAACACATGGCTATGATGCTCTCCCACTACTTCTGCTCGTGATCAGAGATGCACATATCGTCAGCCACTAAGGGACATGCTCAACTGGTTAAGGTCAAACAACTGACAAGCAAATCTGTGGTATTGAGCAGATTATTATTATTATTGTTATTACCAGTGGTCTGCATGTATAACAAAAGTCATAAGACGTAAAATATTTGTTTATCAGAGTGTATAAATACACAAAGAGAAGACCACCAATAGGACTTCTCACATGCAAGAAAGAGCAGTCACAAACCAAACCATGAAAAAAAATTCCTAAGGCATGTTGCATATGGACACTAGAATGAATAAAAATTCAGTAAACCTTACACTCATGAGTTTCACTGTTAATGACTTAAAAAAATCAATTAATCAATCAATCAATTAAATCAATTAATCTTTTTCGTGGTTTGTGTTGTGACTGCTCTTTCTAACATGTAAGAAGTCCTATCAGTGGTCTTCTCTTTGTGTATTTATACACTCTGATAAACAAATATATATATATATATATATATATATATATATATATAACTATGAGAGGGAATCCACTATGTGGACGCTCTTACGCTAGATATAGATCCGCAAAGGGACGCAACCACTAAATATTGTTCTCAAGAAATAATTCAACACACGTGCTTGGCGTGTTGAATTATTTCTTGAGAACAATTCTTAGTGGTTGAGTCCCTTTGCGGATCTATATCTAGCGTAAGAGCGTCCACATAGTGGATTCTCTCTCATAGTCGTGTATTAATAATATTTACTGAATCTCAGTCTTTTATACGCTAGACCACTTGGTGTTTAAATTGATGTTATTAAATTAATATCCAATTTTTTTCACCCTCATTTTGACTTTAATTATATATATATATATCACCTCCTCCAATGCCCCCTTCCCTCTCAAAAGGTTTTTTTTTTGTCTTTCAAGTACTTGGTGACCCTGTCAGTGCAGGTGCCACTTAAAAGCACCCAGTCCTCACTGTAAAGTGGTTAGCATTTGGAAGGGCATCCAGCTGTAAAAACTTTGCCAAAACTGGCCTCGCCTGTGCTTTTGCCACGTAAAAAGCCCTAAGTCGATTCTGCTGAGTGGCAGGTGTTAGGAAGGACATCTAGCTGTAAAAATCCTGCCAAAACAGGTACAGACGTCTGGTGCTGGCTTCTACCTGGCCAGCTCTTGTGAAACCATCCCACCCATGCTAGCATGGAAGGTGGATTTTAAACAATGATGATGAACCTTCCTCACAGTTTCCGTCTACCAAATTCACTCACAAAGCATTGGTCAGCCTGAGTCTACAGAAGGAAACAGCAGCCCAAGGTACTCCACAGTGAGACTGAACCTAAAACCACATGGTTGCAAAGTGAGCTTCTTAATACTACAGTCATGTTTTTACACCTGTGACAGGTGAACAATCTAATCTAACAACAGAAGTTACAAAATGCAAAAAAAAAAATTGCATGGAAACATACAAATCCCCTTCTTTTGACACTGTGGTCTGTAATACTTCAGAGCCATCAGAAGTCATCAGGCTCAGTTTCACATTTCCGGGACCAGTCTTCTCACCTTTACTCAACACCTGTGTAGATAAAAGCAGACAAAAGTCTAATTAAAATATTTTAAACAATTACAACATAGTGAAAAAAGAAAAACATAAACAAACAAACAGAGGTTTATTTGATGGAGCAAATCAGTTGTTTGCTGATTCCGGTTAACAAAAGTTCATATTTTTGGGAGTTTTCTCCATCTGGCAGGGTAACTTCAACTGATGAGACACACAATGAGGTCGAAACACCATAGTGTCTCAAAGACACCTTCCATTAGTGAATCACATATGTTATGAACAAACATCACCTTAACCTTTTAGCGTTTAAACCGGCCAAATCCGGCCTAATATGTTCTATATGTTTTATATTCAAACTGGCGATATCTAGCCTCTCACTCCTAACCTACAATGCCATTCTGAAAATAAACAATCACATCATTGAAACCTCAAAGCTATAAGATATTGCATGATTAATTCAAAACAATTTGAGTGAAAAAGTATTACATTTAACAGAGTAGTCTGAACACTAAAGGGTTAAGGCAGGAGGTATTCTCTGGAGGTGAAAAGCAACAACGATCAGCATGGTGGTAGTGGTGTTGGTGGTGGTGTTAGTGATGGCAGTGGTTGTGGTGGTGGGTCTTTGAAGTATGTAGACAGTCATTCTTCATGCCTCTGAAGGGATAAGATTATCAGTTTTATTCTTCTGGCAGAAACGTTAGCACACCGGGCGAAATGGGTAGCCATATTTCGTCTGAGTTACGTTCTGAGTTCAAATTCCGCCGAGGTTGACTTTGCCTTTCATCCTTTCGGAGTCGATAAATTAAGTACCAGTTACGCACTGGGGTCGATGTAATCGACTTAATCTGTTTGTCTGTCTTTGTTTGTGCCCTCTGTGTTTAGCCCTTGTGGGTAGTAAAGAAATAGGTATTTCGTCTGTCTTTACGTTCTGAGTTCAAATTCTGCCAAGGTCGACTTTGCCTTTCATCCTTTCGATGTCGATAAATTAAGTACCAGTTACGCACTGAGGTCGATGTAATCAACTTAATCCGTTTGTCTGTCCTTGTTTGTCCCCTCTGTGTTTAGCCCCTTGTGGGTAGTAAAGAAATAGATTCTTCTTGGATCCTGAAGTGAATTATTAGGCCAATATCGGCATAAAATCCACGGTTAAAGTGGAAGGTGTGTGATAGCAGAATCAAGACCCAATGGGAATCTTGCTTTCCATACAATTATCATCATCACCACCACCATAATCACCATCATCATCATTATCTCCTGAGTGTTGTACTCCAGAGTACACAGAACTCGTTATGCCACTGTGAATGATCTTGAACAAGATGTCCCCAAAAAGACTGCTCCAAGTTACTCTTTTTGAAGTAAGGTGCCCCATGAAGATGATCAACTGGCAATGTTGTTCAAGCACACAATAGACTGCTTCGGGGGATTTGTCTTGAAACTCTGCACTGCGAGTTCAAGACCTGATCAAATCAACTTTAACCTTTCATTGAATAAATAGAAAGGAAGTCAATAATCAATGTGGCCACCCAGAGTGTTGCATTGGATTGGATTGGCTGTTGGACAAGAGATGTCTTGCAGTACCTGTCCCAGACCTTTGTGTTATGACCAAAAGGACATCGTCATCATCGTTTAACATCCGCCTTTTATGCTGGCATGGGTGGGACGCTGGTTCCAAACCATATCCGACCTAAATCCGTGCCCTTTCCTTTTGGCAACATTGGTAGCATGAAGAGAGGGGAGACTCAGTGACACCATTCCAAACAGTTTAACCATGTCACACTATGCCAAATCGAGCAACGCTATTCTACAAAGAAGAAACACAAGACTTACCATTCCACGGATGGAGAAACCCTTGAATTGGAAGTTTATGTCTTCTCCTAAACTGCATTTGTCTGTGCTGCCGTCTACATGTAAACGGACAGATTCTGGTTCTGAAAAAGACAGAATTCTAATGTTAGTTGCCCTTTTCATGAATATACTTCATATTTATTGTTACTAGGGGTTAATAGATCAGTGGAGTTGCTTCGGGTCAGTTGATCAGTGGGGTTGTTAGGGTCAGTAGATCTTTGGAGTTGACAGAGGTCAGTTGACTAATGATGGAGTAGCCAGGGGTTGCTAGATCAAAGGAGCTTCTGAGAATAGTTGATTAATGAATTAGATGAATATATTAAGATTTTGTTTTATAGTTGGGTATCCTTGCTGTCAATAGCACAAACCTATATTACAAGGGATCTCTTATTTCAGACAACTTTGAAGGCCCAAAGCCAGTGAAAGATCTGTAGACGGAAAAAATGACAATATCCCTGGTTGTAGCTCACAATTTTTGGAGAAGCGCAAATGGAAACACACACACACACACAACAGGTCAAAACTGGTTTTCTCTACCACATCCACTCCCAAGGTTTTGGTTGACCCAGAGGTATAGCAGAAGACACTTGCCCCAAGATAGTGTAACCAGGATGACAAACAGAGGGACTGAACCCAAACCATGTGCTTGGGAAACAAACTCCATAACCACACAGCCAGCCTACACACACACACACACACATGTATATGTAGAATTAATAATAAAAAAAAAAGTAGTCAGAAGTTGGTGAAATACTATTAAGTGCTTGTGTTCTTCAGAGATATTTTCGAAAAGTATGACTCCGCACATTCCAAAAATCTCTGTTAAGAACAAAAACATTAAAACCACGACAAAAAATAAACAGTATTTCACCAACCTCTGACTTCTTTCTTTTTTACTAATATATAAAACCTATACAATGCTACAGACACAATACATATATATATATATATATACACACACTTATATACACATACAGTCCTCTTTTCCTGCTGGCATGGGTTGGATGACATGACAGGAGCTGGCAAGTCTGAAAGCTGCACCAGGCTTCAGTTGTTTGTATTGACATGGCTTCTACGGCTGGATGCCCTTCCTGATGCCAACCACTTTACAGAGTGTACTGGGCGCTTTTTGCATGGCACCAGCACCAGCCAGGTCATGGAATACCTTGCAGGACAAAAGACTCTTTGACTGAGGGGTGTGTAATAATAAAGGAGGTGGCTTTGTGACATATGATGAGAGGTTAGAGGGTGAGTAGAGGAAGAAAAGGGGGTGTCTTGCAGTAGAGGAGATACATGACTTCCTCAGTTGGGAGAGAGAGGAGAGATAGAGGAGAGGGGAGTAGAGAGAAAGAAAGGAGAGGGTTTGGTGAAAACTTTTGAAACATTAAGGGCCAATTTCTATTGGATGTTTACAAACTTGCAGTTCAGTTACTCCAAGAATTCTCAGCAAAATTCCTTCAGACAATTTCAACTTGTAAGAGATGTCTCCTTTATTCTAGAAAGAAAAAGTAAAGGAAGGCAAGGACCAGTTTTAGGGATCAGACAACCTTTAATGATACTTACCAAAACTCCAACCTGGTGGTGGTTCAACTTGCAAGATGAAGTCCCCTTTATCATAGAGTGGAACAAGATAGTAGCCATTGTTGGGGGCACAGTCTGTTTGGTATTTTATGCTTCCTTGTAATGTGTACAGTTTCATCTGAAGAAGGAACAAGACAAGAATTGATGTGAAGAGGACAAGCTTTTGTTGTAAATGTTTAGGGATTAGAAAACTAACAGACAAGTCAACTAGTTAACCCATAACCTCGAGGGAATAATAGTAAATTAAGGGGCAACTGGGTTCTACTAAAATGCCTTAAACAAACAGGATAATATATCTTGTCTACAGACACAAAATCATTTGAATCTACAATGTTGCGACCAGAATTTCAGAACCATAACCTTGGAGAAACTTAGCCTCATTTTTCAGAGAATTTTTTTTCAAAATATTTAGCCATTTCATACCAATCTACAAAAGATTGCTCTGATTCTATGATAATAACTTCAGGTTTGAAGTGACTTTAATTAAGACCTTCCATCAAATTTTCAAGTCAGTTTACTAAATTCTTCATTTTGTTCAAAATTAATTGAAACAAGAGCAGAGTAATTAACTGAAACTGGAATATGGTAACAAAAGACTTAACATCATTTAATTTAAAATATTCCATCAAAATTTTATGTCAATTATGTCCTAAATACTAGATTAATAATTTTAAAGTTATTTTATAAATTCCTTCATTATTTTCAAAATTAACTGAAACAAAAGTGTTAATGAAGAAAATTAGTAAAGATTTCATTCGTTGAAATATTGAAAAAATTAAAAATTCAAAAATGAGGAAGAAATTCATAATCTCAAAATTATAGTAATTATCTTTTATGACTGCAGGCGTGGCTGAGTGGTTAAGAGGTTTGCTTCTAAACCACATGGTTTGGGGTTCAGTCCAGCTGTGTGGCACCATGGGCCAGACTGGCCAAAGCCTTGTGAGCAAATATGGTAGACAGAAACTGAAAGAAGCTTGTGCATGTCCCCTTGTCTTGGCATTGTGGGATGAGTGACCCCGTCATACAAGCTGTGTCCTTCATCACCAATAGTCTGCGAGAACCAGGTCTAGTTATGGAGAAATATTACTTCGCTTGGGAACAGGTGATAGTTGACAACAGGAAGGGCATCTGGTCATACAAATCTGGTTCAATAAACTCAATCCAACCCATGCAAGCACAGGTAGTGGACGTTAAAACAATAACAATGACCATATGTAATTGACTGTGTTCTGCAATCAGCTTTTATAAGAAATAGGGTCCTACCTGCCAACAAGATTATGATAAGGAAACATTTTCATTTTGAATAAAAAAAAATAATTTGATCTAATCCACAGGTTCTATCGCCCAAAACTATGTCACAAAAAGTCCAGTCGGTGACAGGAGACTATGTCAAACCTAGACATACCGTTGACATAACTCGACAGAGGCTGCAGGCTCAGAGAACCAGTTTAATCCAGATTAGCTTTAACCAAACAGATTATACAATCTGCTCGGTTAAAGCTAATCTCAAGGATTATAACAAGTGTATATAATATGTAGGTGATACAGATTTCAATGACTGGGTAAAATAAGTGAATGACGACGTGTTATTAAAAAGGGTGGAGAAAATATTGGCAGCATTTAAAAATATTTTAATCAGATTTAATAATATTTAGATTTGGTAGTTTTTCATGTTTTTGACACAAAAACTTAACAAGCAAATATGAGTTAATAAGTTCAGATTTGAACAATTAGAAAATATTTATTTCTTAATTCCAGTTCTGCCCTGATTGAATAGAACTATAGAGAAAAGGTCTTCCAGCTGTGACCACCCCAATTTTTTTTTCAGACATAGTATATACTTTTCTTTTATCTTTTACTTCATTCAGTCGCGGCCATGCTGGAGCTCCATCTTGACAGGTTTAATCAAATCAAATCTACCCCAGTACCTTTTTTTTCCCCCCTAAAGTCTGGTCCTTATTTTATTGATTTCTTATGCCAAACCACTAAGTCATGGGGACGTAAACAAACCAACACTTGTTGTCAACTGGTAGGGGAGGGACAAACACATACACTTTGGAGAGAATATTAATATTAAATTAATATAAAGCGGTGAACTGGCAGAATCGTTAGCATGCCGGACAAAATGCTTAGCAGCATTTCGTCCGTGTTTACATTCTGAGTTCAAATTCCACTGAAGTCGACTTTGCCTTTCATCCTTTCGAGGGCAATAAAATGAGTACTAGTTGAGCACTAGGGTCGATTTGATTGACTTAGCCCTGTCCCTAGGAAATTGCTGGCCTTGTGCCAACATTTGAAACCAATATCAAAATATCATATTTCCATTTAATAACATTAAAGCATTTACGTATTCGTTTCGCTCATTCGGAAAACACACGTCTATTTTTGTATTTTCCCAGCCTGATCGTTTTCGTTTCAGCAGTAGTCCCAACGATATATGTACCCAAAACCAAAAACCACCACACATTATATACGTATTTGCATATATATATACACATACATTACATTACATGTATACACACGTGTGCATTTGCCCATGTAAATATTTATACATACATACAATGTGGGCGAAGGTAAAGAATACGCACATTGGTGTTTAGGGTTAGGGTTACGCCGAAAACGGGTGGTGTGCGTGTGGTTTACCTCCACCCTATACACAGATATTATTTACGAAGTCTCTATTCCAAATCATGCTTCATCACAACAATATCTTATCTTTATTATTATCATCTGCGATTACTCAACAGTTTTCGTCGTAAATGGGGGATGTATAAAAATATCATGGCTTATAGGAAATACCGAAACGAAAAAGAAATGTTCTTTACCAGAGAGATGTTAATGCTGCGATTCCAAAGACAGAAAATCTATACTTTCTGCCAATTCTTATACATCGTTACATCTCTTATATATAATTTATTACTGCTGTTTTTTTAATGTTATCAACAAAACCGTAATCTACACCCTCCAAAACATGTAAGCGAACTTACTATTACCTAGAACATTCCAAAGAATATTCTAGATTAAAGGTAAATATCGTAAAACCCAAAGAATGCTCCAGGGAAGGGGCACTGGCTGGCTAAACAACACAGCAGATATTCTGTGCTTTCGTGGGATTATACAGATAACTGGTTCTCCATAAAGTAAAAATGAGAATGAAAAGTTGTTTTTGGTAAGATATTAAAAATATCAAGAAAAAGCCAGTATTTTAGGATCAGTTCAAAAAGCCTATGGATAAGTTTAATAATTTTCTATGATGAGACCCTAACTCAGCCCCAAATTCGTAAAGCAAAATCGAGATTAGGGTCATTGACAGTATTCAACTAAAGTATTGGTGACCTAAGTTAAGTGATATCACCACAGACTTGAGCTCACCCACCCCCACGGCTTGTTTTACCTATAAATTGCCTTTAAAATGCATAATTTTTAATGAAATTTTCTGGTGATATATTTTAGACATTGTAGATTATGATTATGTCGGGAAAAGTTGTAAAAATGTTTGGGTATGACATTAAACTGCATCCGATGATGAGGATCCAGTTTGGTTGTTCTGGAGTCGTAGGAACGAGGGGTCACCCCTTTCATTATCATTATTCCCAGGTCCTTTCTGACCCGGAACAGTGGTAGACAGACAGGTAGATAGACAGACAGACAGATAGATAGAGGGGGGACCGGTGCTTTACTATCTTCATAAGAAAAAAAGCAAAAAACCTTATGGAAACGTTTCATAATTCTTTAACAGTTCTCTTTGAGTTGGCTCTGAGCCAAGTCCAAAGCTGCTGCTATAACAAGCTTTTATATAATAATATACTTCGCTGACAAGAGACGGGCCACGAGGCTCCCGATTTCGAGGTTTGCAGAACCTAAAATAACATCTTAGATTGCTTGAGGGTCAGAAATTAATACAAGGAGAATATAATCGATTGAAGGGA
This sequence comes from Octopus sinensis, assembly GCF_006345805.1. Lineage (NCBI taxonomy): Eukaryota > Metazoa > Mollusca > Cephalopoda > Octopoda > Octopodidae > Octopus > Octopus sinensis. Next base: position 2,458,605 of record NC_043014.1, read on the forward strand.
CCTCAATACATGAAATGCACTTTTTTATTATCTCCGTCCCAAGGTGGAAAGAAAAATAAAGTTGACGTCAACAGGATGTGAACGTAGAACAAGGTGCGACAGAAAACGTGTTACAGGATTTCGTCCTTTGAATCTCCATTAAAAGCAAACCATAGTTTTTTTATATTTTATATTCTTGCCAGTTTTTTACGAAATTACTTGGATATTCTTCACATTTACCAAGTTGATATTTCGTCCGCTGTCCTGGCATTTCTGACATACAACTGTTATAATCGGTGGAGCAACAATGGTAATTGTATCTAAAATAGACACGAAGGTACGAAATTTGGAGGAGAGACACATGATATATATTATCCCAGTACAAGTCTGGTATTTTACTTATTATCATCGACCCCGGATAATTAAAAAAGAAAAATTAGCGACAGCCGAATTTGAACACAGAACATAAAGATATTTCTTTACTACCCACAAGGGGCTAAACATAAAGGGGACAAACAGGGATAGACAAAGGGATAAAGTCGATTACATCCACCCCAGTGCTTGACTGGTATTTAATTAATCGACCCCGAAAGGATGAAAGGCAAAGTTGACCTCGGCGGAATTTGAACTCAGAACGTAAAAACAGACGAAATACAGAACATAAAGAGCCAAAAGGAATACAGCAAAGCATTTCGTGATCTTACCATTCTTTCAGTCCACCACCTTTGAATAATGGGTTTTAATTTAGGCACAAACCCAGTACTTTTGAGGGGAGGGGTAGTCGATACCATCGATCCAAATATTTCGCCGATATATTGTATTATGAAAGGATGAAAGACAAGACTAACTTCGGCGTGGTTTGAACCTCAGAACATAAAGAACCAGCAAAGCATTTCGTCCTCTTACCGTTCTGTGAACCTACCACCTTTGAATAATGGGTTTTAATTTAGCCACAAACGGAGTACTTTTGAGGGGAGAGGCTAATCGATCCAAGTATTTGACCGATATATTGTATTATGAACGGATGAAAGGCAAGACTGACTTCGGCGTGGTTTGAACCTCAGAACTTAAGAGTCAAAAGAAATACAGAAAGGGAGGATTCTGACCCTTAAAGGGGCCTGACAATACACTGCAATTAATAATGATAATAGTAATGATATTATTGCGATGATAAAGAGAAAGAAAGGTGGTGGGACTCACCTCAACGAGAGAGAAATTGATCTCGACGTCGGATTTCACGAAACCTCCGCACCCCAAGACACTGTCACAGAGGGACCTTGTGGGAATGTAAATAAATAAGAAGAGAAAACAGGTCAGCATTTCCCCCACCATTGTTTAAAAGAGGTATTTTCTGGTGGATGCGGCGAGAGAGAGAAAAAAGAGGGAGTCGACCCAAAGGAGACGAGACGAAGCAAAGACGGAGAGGAACTTCGGTCTGGAGGAGAGGAAAATCAGAAATAGAAACCAGGGAAGCGCACTTCCGCCGGTTAAGTAGTCGCACTAGAGTTGTGTCCCCTTGGCTAATTAGAAAAAACTTTCTAGAATTACAGGCATTTCTATATCGAGCTGGCAGAAACGTTAGCACGCCGGGCGAAATGCGTAGCCGTATTTCATCTGTCGTTACGTTCTGAGTTCAAATTCCGCCGAGGTCGACTTTGCCTTTTATTTTTTTCGGCGGTCGATAAATTAAGTACCAGTTACGCACTGGGGTCGATGTAATCGACTTAATCCGTCTGTCTGTCCTTGTTTGTCTTCTCTATGTTTAGCCCCTTGTGGGTAATAAAGAAATAGGTATTTCGTCTGCCGCTACGTTCTGAGTTCAAATTCCGCCGAGGTCGACTTTGCCTTTCATCCTTTCAGGGTCGATAAATAACGTACCAGTTACGCACTGAGGTTGATATAATCGACTTAATCCGTCTGTCTGTCCTTGTTTGTCCCCTCTGTGTTTAGCTCCTTGTGGGTAGCAAAGAAATATATATTCTCACATTGAGAACAGCCTAGGAGGAAGAAGAAGGAGGATGAGGTGGTGGTGGTGGTGATGATTGCTTCTGATTTAGGCACACGGCCAGCAATGTTGAGAGAAGCGGGTGGTCGATACCATCGACTCCAGTACTTGATTGGTAACTTAGATAGGTTTCAGCCAGTATTGGCCCCCAGGCCATGTCTACTTTATTTTATCAACCCCTACGGGATGAAAAGCAAATTTGATTTATTGACCCCAAAAGGATGAACGGCAAAGTTGACCTTGGTGGAATTTGAACTCAGAACGTAGTGATGGGTGAAATACTGCTAAGCATATCGTCCAGCATGCTAACGTTTCTGCCAGCTCACCACCTTCATCATCATCATCATCATCAGCGTTTAACGTCCGTTTTCCATGCTGGCATGGGTTGGAAGGTTTGACTGAGGTCTGGAGAGCCAGTGGCTGCACCAGGCTCCAATCTGATCTGGCAATGTTTCTACAGCTGGATGCCCTTCCTAACGCCAACCACTCCGAGAGTGTAGTGGGTGCTTTTTATGTGTCACCAGCACAGGAGCCAGTCAGGCGGCACTGGCATCAACATGTTTGGCTAGTGCTTTTCACATGCCACCGTGACCACTAACCACCAATTTAGGCAGTTTATTCCATTCACTGAAATACTTCAAACTAAATATATACAACCAGATTTGAATGGTCACTTTAACAAGTTTATTTTGTAAATGTGTGTTTTTGAGTTCAAATCTTATGTGAATTTAATCAAATAGTGTTAAGAAAATATTGGGGTGAATTGGTAGTCGTTAGAGCATCAGATAAGAAAGCTTAGTGTTGTTAGTTTTGCTCTCTGTGTTCTGAGTTCTAATCCTACTGAGGTATCAATTTAGCTTTTCATTCTTATGGGACCAATAAATAAAGTACCAGTTATATAGGCGCAGGAGTGGCTGTGTGGTGAGTAGCTTGCTAACCAACCACATGGTTCCAGGTTCAGTCCCACTGCGTGGCATCTTGGGCAAGTGTCTTCTACTATAGCCTCGGGCCGACCAAAGCCTTGTGAGTGGATTTGGTAGACAGAAACTGAAAGAAGCCTGTCGTATATATGTATATATATATATGTATGTGTGTGTGTGTTTGTGTGTCTGTGTTTGTCACCCTAGCATTGCTTGACAACCGATGCTGGTGTGTTTACGTCCCCGTCACTTAGCGGTTTGGCAAAAGAGACCGATAGAATAAGTACTGGGCTTACAAAGAATAAGTACCGGGGTCGATTTGCTCGACTAAAGGTGGTGCTCCAGCATGGCCGCAGTCAAATGACTGAAACAAGTAAAAGAGTAAAGTTATGTATGGTGGAGCTAACCACTTCTTTCTCTGCATCACTTACATTGCAATGTGACGGGTCAACAAGGACTGCTTAAAGCCAATGCCATCTAAGGTCATGGGCACACAGGGCACTTGCCCTGGGACCCAATTCTAATTTATGTATGCTATGGCACACTCATATATTGTGTATGCAGTGGGGTCTGGTGCATAGCATTGCCAGGTGTGGTGGTGTGTGTGGGTAGCTATGATACTACTTAGATGGTTCGGTTCATAAGGTCCCTTCTCCGTTACCTCTGAAGAAAAGGGGAGGAAGAGAGCAGCATCCTCTTCACAAGAAAATTTCACATACAAAATTGAAAACAAAATGGGTTTCATGACTAAAATACTCAAAGAAAAGACTACCAGAACGTATGGGATGCAGTCGTCTTCTACAGACCTTGCCTTAGGACCATACGAAGAATTTCTTGGTGCAGCTGTTTTATTCAAAATTTCTATTTCCGTTGAGTATGCAAATTTATAAGTTAAACATATTAAATTGGCAACCCTTGTCTGGCCATATAGGAGCACTCTGTCAGTTACGACAAGGGTTCCAGCTGATACGATCAACAGAACAGCCTGCTCGTAAAATTAACGTGCAAGTGGCTGAGCACTCCACAGACATGTGTAACCCTAACGTAGTTCTCAGGGAGATTCAGCATGACAAGGCTGGCCCTTTGAAATACAGGTACAACTCATTTTTGCCAGCTGAGTGGACTGGAGCAACGTGAAATAAAGTGTCTTGCTCAAGGACACAAGGTGTCACTGGGAATTGAACTCACGACCTTACAATCGTGAGCCGAATGCCTTAACCACTAAGCTATGTGCCTTCTGGCCATATATATTTAGGTTGAAACACAGAACAAACTACCTGCATCGGTTGTCAGAACAGAGCATCCTCCAAAAATTCCATGCTTTCCAAAATTCACCAACGCTCCTCCTGCGATTCTTTCCTTTTCACAATTCTTTTACTGTTCACTTTCCTGCCTTTTTTGTATTTCATTGTTTACTGTGCATGTATTTAACCCTTTCGTTACCAACCCGACTGAAACTGCCTCAGGCTCTGTAGTACAAATGTCTTGTTTTCATAAGTTTTGAATTTAAAATCTTCCACCAAACCTTAGTCACAATTTATGTTCCTAACACTAGCTAAATGATAACTAAGTTATTTTACTAAATTCTTTGTTATATTTAAGATTAATTGAAAGAAACACAGAGCACCTCAAAATAAATACAGTAACGAAAGGGTTAAGGTATTCATTGCTGTCTCTCCCTACTTGACTTATAGCAGCTTTCTGTCCCTCTTTTAACCTTTTCCAGCAAGCTGTAGTGCCCCAGAACACTGTACACAATAAACCCATTATTAGTATTCCTATTATGGTTGCATTATCATCATCGTTTAAAGACCACTTTCCATGCTGGCATGGGTTGGACAGTTTGACTGAAAACTTGTAAGCCAGGGATGGCAGGGGGACTGTTACACTGGGTCCCAACCTGATTTGGCAAGGTTTCTACGGTTGGATGCCCTTCCAAATGCCAACAACTCCAAGAGTGTAGTGGGTGCATTTTATGTGCAACTGACCTGACACCAGCATCAGCCATGACTATGGAAACACTTGGCTTGACAGAGCAACACAAGCAAAGTGTATGCAGTCCAAGAATTTGGACCTGGAGATCTCCATTTCCAGTGACTTCGAGGGCCACCTCTTAGTGGTGTTGGGCATCAACAAAGAACCCTCGATTACAAGACAACCAAAGTTTTTATTTTTCCCAAGGTCTGGGGTCTCCCGCCCCTAAGCCCTAGACCATCAACAAAGTGTATCACCAAGGGTCTTGGTCACTTGTCACTACCTTCATGAGGCCCAATGCTCAAATGGTACCTTTTTACGTTCTGCCAGTCAGACGGCACTAGCATCGGCCACTAGCATTTACCATGCTACGCCAGACTTCACGGTCCATCATGGCATTACGGAGGTCCTGTTGCTGGATGCCTGTATACCTGGAGATTACATCACACTCTCCTACACTGATGTAATCTCCAGGGATACAGGCATCCAGCAACAGGACCTCCGTAATGCCATGATGGACCGTGAAGTCTGGCGTAGCATGGTAAATTCCATTGTCTCGACCACAGTCGAACAATGATGATGATGATGATGATGATCAGCCACGACTACAATCTCACTCAGTTTCACAGGTCTAGTGTTAGGAAGGGCGTCCAGCGGCAGAAACATTGTCAGATCAGACTGGAGCCTGGTGCAGCCACTGGCTCTCCAGACCTCAGTCAAACCGTACAACCCATTCCATCATGGAAAACAGACATTAAATGATGATGCTGTTTCATTCAGGCACTGCTTCTACAGCTGGATGCCCTCCCTAACACCAAGAAGTCAACAGAGTGTACTCGGTGCATCTTACCATATCAGCACCAAAGTCCTCAACAACTAGAAAGCACTACAAAGCAGGTGCTGGCGTCGGGTACAGTCCTCTGGTTCACCACCACCACCACCACCACCACCACCACCACCACCATCACCACCACCACCATCACCACCATCACCACCACCACCATCACCACCACCACCACCATCACCACCACCACCACCATCATCATCACCATCACCACCACCACCACCACCACCACCACCCACCACCACCATCACCATCACCATCATCGTTTAACGTCCGTTCTCCATGCTAGCATGGGTTGGACGGTTCGACCGGGGATCTGGGAAGCCAGAAGGCTGCACCAGGCTCCAGTCTGATCTGGCAATGTTTCCACAGCTGGATGCCCTTCCTAATGCCAACCACTCCGTGAGTGTAGTGGGTGCTTTTTACGTGCCACCTGCACAGGTGCCAGGCGAGGCTGGCAACGGCCATGGTCGGATTGGTGCATTTTATGTGCCACCGGCACGGAAGCCAGTCGAGTCGGCACTGGCTTCAGCCACGATTCGGATGGTGCTTTTTACATGCCACCGGCACGGAAGCCAGTCGAGGCAGCACTGGCTTCGGATGTTCGTCAGTTCATATTAAACCCTCCAGCCCATGCCAGCATGGAACGGGGTCGTTGAATGAGTATGATGTCTGAAAATGGTTCCATTAAAACAATCAACACTTTTATGCGTTACAATGAGGTTGAAATAAAAATCAAGACAAAACAGTTTTAGATAAAAATTTTGATTTTCTTTTATATATAAAGGAAGTTTACAATAAGCCTTCTGCATAAAATCAAAATCCTGTACATTGCTTCAAAGATGTTTTTATTACACACACAGACACACACACATTTCCATGAGATTAATTCTAAACAACCTCAAAGAAAAGTTGTGTACAAAAATACATTTTCTTCTGTAGCAATACTGTCTCCCACTAACAACACTTTGTACCTCCCTTATATATATATATATATATATATATATATATATACATATATACATACATACATACACATATACACACAAACATATATGCATACATACATATATGCATACATATATACATACATACATATATGCATACATACATACATACATATATATACATACATACATATACATACATACATATACATACATACATATACATACATACATACATATATATACATACATACATATATGCATACATATAAATACATACATACACATACATACATACATATATACATATATACATACATATAAATACATACATATATACACACATATAAATACATACATATATACACATACATACATACATATATACATACATATATACATATACATACATACACACAAACACACATACATATATGCATACATACATACATATGCACATACATATATACATACATATATATAGATACATATATACATACATATATACATACATACATACATACATACACAAACACACATACACACAAACACACATACATACATAGATATTTATAAGGGAGGCACAATAAAGTGTGACACCAAATTTGGGCTCTTTAGTGGCATCCACAATCCACTCTGGCATCTTGTATAGAAATGCATGAAGCACCAAACTCGGTTTTCACACTTCTTTGCAGATGAAATAGAAGCTACTGGGGATTGGCTGAGAAATTTTGTCACTCCCTCCACATTCGCCCACCCTTGGTCCTTCAGATCTCCACCCGCCTCTGTTTCACCCTCTTTGAAATTCCCTGAAGAGGGTGTAAGAACTTTTGCCAGTAAAGACAGGAAATTCTTTGAGCAAGAAATAATGGATCAGCCCACCAGATGGCAGAAGGATTCTGGAACGAAATGGTAATTATATCATTCGTAGAACATAACACATTTTGTTTAAAATTTGTGTCTGATTTTTGCTTTAAAAACCCCCAAAATAGACGTTTTAGCCAACCCAATATATAAATGAAGAGAGAGAGAAAAGTCAAAAAAATTGATATTGGTTCTTTGGAAGACAGAAGCAGTGAGAAGTATTTCTTGTACACAGGTGTGCCACATTGTGATGATGTAAATGCACCTGAGTCGTGAGTTCAGTCCCAGGTAGGAACATCCAGCAAGGAAGGTGATGGGTGATACGGTGCTTCAATTAAAGATCCACATTATATTCACACCAGACAATCCTAAGTTGACTCTCCTGAAAAAAGAACAGAGAAACGGTTATATACATATAAAGTTAATCCAAACAAGAAAGCACAAAAAAAAAAACAACACGAGGACGTGGAACAAATATAGTATTATTGGATGCTCAGGAAGGAAGGGAAGAAGGAGGATTTAACGTTTCGAGCAGAGCTCTTCGTCAGAAACATAGAAGGGAAGACAGAGGAAAAAAATCGCCAACGGTACACACGCGGTCACAAAATAATATATAAATATATGCATGTATACATACATATATGTACATACCTACATATATATGTATATATACAGGCATATGTGGGTAGAGGACATCAAAAAAACATAGACAAAATGGAAAACAAGAACATAGAAAACAAACTTCTTTTCAAACAACGAAAGAAACAAACAGAGAAAGGAGACAGGGGCAACATAAAGAACATTCCCTTCATCAGTTGTTCCCTGTTTTATCTACTCTGTGTTTCGAAGGTAAGGACAATATGTGACTTCGTTGAAACAGTCCTTTCTGCAAAGCAAATTAAATAAAATTTGGGATTTTTTGCGGAGGGTTAAAGTGGTAACAAAAACAGGAGAGTGAGAACAAAACAGTAAAAACAAATGGTGAGGACTGCTAAGGCAAGACGATGTGAAGTGGTGAACGCTGGGAAAAACGAGCTTTGAGAAGAGACAGGCAAAAGTATGTCTTATCTTTAGGAAGGAAGTGGAAGAAAGGAAGATGGATAGTCGTTGGTCATGTGTGAGCAATGAGAGTCAAGGAGGAAGAGTGAGAGAGAGAGGGAATGGTGAAGGGGAGAGGAGAAGAATAGGGAAAGGGTGGGAAAGAAAAACAGAAAGGAAGAAGATTATATATATATATATATATATATATATATATATATATATATATATATAATGATAAATGATGTATATAAGAATTTTTTTAATGAAAAGTGAAGAATACATAAAGAGTGAAATGATGCCAAACTTCGACTTACCCTAGCATTCCATGTTCCTTTGCTTTGATGTGATAGAGGAACAAGAGTAGAGCGTGGAACATGTTATTCCTACCCTGTATTCAAAGAGAATTGAAATTATGTTAAAAAGAAACAAAATTTGAAAAATTTGAAAACCACCACCACCACCACCACCATCATCATCATCATGTCAATGTCTGCATTTTTTTTGTTTGTTTTTTATAAGCCTTGAGGATCAAAGGGTCAGCCGTCCAGTAAAACACCCCTGCACCCCTTGGTGTCCTGTCATCTATTTCATCCGTGTTGGCCAATGTCCAAACACATCTGACCACATCACTTCTTCCATAATCTCTTCGCGTCTTTCAGCTGCCTTCCCACATTAACATGTAGTATTTCACTCACCTTGCAGGTATCATGTAGCAGTGGTGCCTACTTACAGCTAGGTAGACTGGGTTATTGATACATGACTGCCTTCACCATGGACAAAGTTCAATGCTAATGACAGGGCCCAGTGTGCCGAATTTCCAGTTGACAGTCTGAATCCCTATCGAACCAGTCCCCTGTAACTATCCAACAACCCTTTAAAAATTACAGGGTCCCCCCCCCCCCATTTCTCATTTTCTGAACATGACAAAAGCCCCACCTTTTTTACACTGGAAGTATTTTCAACCTTTTTGCCATCGTATTTCTGCTGAAATCCACTAGATTCCATAGACTAGTATTTTGTTTTATAATAATTATTAATGTGTCACTAACGACAATGTAATTTACCTGGATGGCTCTACTTACCTTTGGTAAATTATAAACATGTTCTCCAATGGTCACCTGGAAATGAGGTGGATTAATGTTTGTTTGGTAGATGTAAAAATTGGACTTTTTGGTGAGATCTGAGGGAGAAAGAGAGATTAATTAAAAACAATTGCAGACACAAATTTTAGAATAATTTCAATATTACACACACACACACACATAAGTGTCTGTGTGTCTGTAATTTGTATATTTAATGGAAATTTGATCAATGATTACATTGTGTGAGATGCATGTTTAATTGAGATGTGTGGCTGTGTGGTAAGTAGTTGCTTACCAGCCACATGGTTCCGGGTTCAGTCCCACTGCATGGCACCTTGTGCAAGTGTCTTCTACTATAGCCTCGGGCCGACCAATGCCTTGTGAGTGGATTTGGTAGACGGAAACTGAAAGAAGCCTGTCGTATATATGTATGTGTTTGTGTGTATATGTTTGTGTGTGTGTGTATATGTTTGTGTGTCTGTGTTTGTCCCCCTAGCATTGCTTGACAACCGATGCTGGTGTGTTTACATCCCCGTCACTTAGCGGTTCGGCAAAAAGAGACCGATAGAATAAGTACTGGGCTTACAAAGAATAAGTCCCAGGTTCGATTTGCTCGACTAAAGGTGGTGCTCCAGCATGGCCGCAGTCAAATGACTGAAACAAGTAAAAGAGTAAGAGTACAGGATAGTTTTGTTATGTAAGTGTTCAATAAAAACACACACACATTCATAAAGGGTAAAGATCCCCTTCGGTCATGAATGCATCTAGAAAGTTACCCTCTGAGTCACAAGTCTGGGCAAGGTTGTTTGTGGAAGGCCAGCAGTCACCCATGCATACCAGCCTCTCCTCTCCACACCACCCATGTTATCCAAGGGTAAAAGTAAAGGGGTCGATATAGCTTGGCACCTGCGACATCGCAACTCATTTCTACATCTGAGTGAACTGGAGCAACATGAAATAAAGAGTCTTGCTCAAGAACACAACACACAGACTGGTCCAGGAATTGAACTCACTGCCTCATGATTGTGAGTCCAATGCTATAACCACTGAGCCATGTGCCTTCAACATTAAAGAACCACATTATACTGAATGTGTCCTCTTCTAAGACAGTACATGTGATTTGAGGGAGATTCGACTATGATTTTTAGCAGAGAAAACTAGTGTTGTCATCAATGTAGGATGTACGATTTGAGGGAGATTTGGCTACTACATAAGTAAATCAAGTGACTAAATGAAGGATCTCCTGTTGGTACTACTGGTACATATCAAAGCAGAGAAGAAAGCAAAAGATTATAAGAGGGACAGAGCTACAAATTACCAGGCATTTTACCCAGCCCAGCCACTTTGGCCCCACATCAACAGAAATAGGGTCCCCCAAAAAATAGGAGAATTCCAAGAACACACTCACCAGGCTTGTTTGGGGTTTTCATGAAATACTGCGAACTGAAGGTACGCTGGTCTGGAAATTTTGGATGAACAGGAAGCCGAGAGTCCATATATGTGCAAAAGAGATGCATGACAAGCTGAAAGGGAAAAAGATGATGGTTTTAACGTCCATTTTTCCATGTCTGCATGGGTCAGAAAGAATTTGTTGAGGCAGATTTTCTGTGGCTGGATGCCTTCCCTGTCCTCAAGAGCAAGGTAATATTTCCTCATCACAGGTCATGTTTTCAAAGATAATTGGGAATGAATGACACCACTTGTATGACAGTGAGGCTTGTTTACAACTATAAAGCGATGTCTAGACAAAGAGGGACACACACACACACACACATGGGCAGGTGTTGGTGTGGTTAAGAAGTTTGCCTCAGAGCCACATGGTTTTGGGTTCAGTCCCACAGCATGACACCCTGGGTGTCTTCTACTATAGCCCCAGGGTGACCAAAGCCTTGTGAGTGGATTTGGTCGATGGAAACTGAAAAGAAGCCTGTCGTGTGTGTGAATGCATTAGTGTCACTTGTCTTGATATCACTTGATAGTTCCTCATTCTCTCTCTCTCCCCAACATCACCATCACCAGAGGCCACGGGCTATTGACTGACAGTTTCTCTTATCATCACATCATTTTATGAATGGCCCTGTGTCGGTGGCACGTAAAAGCACCATCCGTTCGTGTCCGTTGCCAGCATCGCCTGGCCCCGTGCCGGTGACACGTAAAAGCACCATCCGTTCGTGGCCGTTTGCCAGCTCTGTCTGGCACCTGTGCAAGTGGCATGTAAAAAACACCCACTACACTCGCGGAGTGGTTGGCGTTAGGAAGGGCATCCAGCCGTAGAAACACTGCCAGATCTGACTGGGCCTGACGAAGCCTTCCAGCTTCACAGACCCCAGTTGAACCGTCCAACCCATGCTAGCATGGAAAGCGGACGCTAAATGATGATGATGATATAAATACAGTGTACATTTAAACACATAAGAGATGGCTATAACAGGACATATGACTTGCTAGAAAGAGTAGTTAAACTACAAACCACTAACAGTTGTAATTTTGAAAGGGAATGGAAAATAAAAACATTTACCCTATTTTTCCTGGACTATGCATAGTTTCAAGCAATCTTTTGTAAATAAAATAATTTACAATTGGCGAAGCTCTCTTCAGCAGGAAGCCAAGGCTAACATATAAATACGAGGCAATAAAGAACATGCCTCTTGTTTATATGTTATAATTTTTCAAAATCCACTGCACACACACACACACATACATATATATGTGGAGGCGCAATGGCCCAGTGGTTAGGGCAGCGGACTCGCGGTCGTAGGATCGCGGTTTCGATTCCCAGACCGGGCGTTGTGAGTGTTTATTGAGCGTAAACACCTAAAATCTCCACGAGGCTCCGGCAGGGATGGTGGTGATCCCTGCCGTACTCTTTCACCACTCTTTCTCTCTCTCTTTCTTCTGTTGGCCTGCTCGCTTAGCCAGCGGGGTGGCATCCTTCGAAGGCTAAAACAATGCGAACACATTGTGACCAGCGATGTGTAACTACATCTGATGGACTGGTCGGTCACGTGATCACGTGATATGTATATATATATATATATATATATATATAATATATATTATAATCATCATCGTTCAATCTCCACTTTCCATGCTGGCTTGGGTTGGATGGTTTGACTGAGGGCTGGCAAGCCAGAAGGCTGTACCAGGCTCCAATCCGGTCTAGCAGTGGGTCTGAGTGCAAAAATGAGAGGTAAAATGCTGCACAATGCAAATAATAGATTTTATTTTTTTGTTTGTAATATTTCTAATACTCACCGAAGCATCATTTGGTAAATGCTCCCCCCACTCTTTGCCATAATGACCTCCCTGATTCCAGCAGAACTCACTCATGCAACCATCTTTGCCAAGCTCTGAAGTGAAGAAAAAAAAAATTGTACAAAAATAAATAATGTCAAGAGAAAAGAGTCGGTATTAAAGGTGTAGAGTATTAATTAGACTATAAGTACAGAAAACCTTAGAATTAACTAACACTTGATTATGATGATGAGAGTTCCAAATGATCCGATCAATGGAAGTGCCTCATAAAATTGACATACAAGTGGCTGAGTACTCCACAGACATGCAAACCCTTAAACCTTTTGTTACCAACCTGGCTGAAACCGGCTCTGGCTCTGAGTACAAATGTTTTGTTTTCATAAGTTTTTAATTAAAATCTTCCACTAAACCTTAGTCGCAATTTATGTTCCGAACACTAGCTGAATGATAACTAAGTTATTTTACTAAATTCTTTCTTATATTTAAAATTAATTGAAAGAAACACAGAACATCTCAACAGAAATTTGGTAACAAGAAGGTTAAAATATATATAATAGAGAAACAATTCTTAATCCTTTTGATACCAGTCTGGCTGAAACTGCCTCTGGCTCTGTAGTATAAATGTCTTGTTTTCATAAGTTTTAAATTAAAATCTTCCACCAAACCTTAGTCACAATTTATGTTCCTAACACTAGCTTAATGATAACTAAGTTATTTTACTAAATTCTTTGTTATATTCTGAATTAATTGAAAGAAACAGAGCATCTCAACAGAAATATGGTAATAAAAGGGTTAAAATATATAATAGAGAAACAATTCTTAACCCTTTTGATACCAACCTGGCTGAAACCGCCTCTGGCTCTAGTATAAATGTTTTGTTTTCATAAGTTCTGAATTAAAATCTTCCACCAAACCTTAGTCACAATTTATGTTCCTAACACTAGCTTAATGATAACAAAGTTATTTTACTAAATTCTTTGTTATATTTAAAATCAATTGAAAGAAACTCAGAGCATCTCAACAGAAATACAATAACAAAAGGGTTAATGTGGTTCTCCAGGAGATTCAGCATGACACAGAATGTGACAAAGCTGGCCCCCTGTGAATTACAGGTATGACTCATTTTTGCCAGCTGAGTGGATTCTGGAGCAATAAAGTGAAATAAAGTATCTTGCTCAAGGACATGATGCACTGCCTGTAATCAAACACACGACCTCTGATTGTGAGCTGAATATCGTAACCACTAAGCCATGCCCCTTCACAAACTCTTGGATTGAAAGCATCCAAAGTAACAGAAAATCTAAGCTAATGACACATTTGGAAATTCTCACAAATGTTGGTGTAATTGTAGCTGTACACGGTTAAGATGCCTGATTCAGAACCATGGGGTCTTGGGGTGGGTGCCTTTGTGTGGCACCTCAGGCAAGTGTCTTCTATTATAGGCCCAGCGAAGAGACCAATTAGTCTTGCAAACGAAATTGGGACATGGAAACTGGAAGAAAAAAAAAGTGCATTGCATGTGTGTGTGTGTGTACAATTGTGTGTGCACACGTGTGCATAAAGCAGAAAATTTGCATCACAGAATCAGGGTCAGTCTCATGAAGGGCTGGTATCAAAAAGGGTTAAGGGAGCCCTGTGAGAGCACATTCACAGAGACGTTTGTTGCAATGGTTTACCTGGGATGTCCTAAACACAGGCAGAGCTACTTTATTGTAGAGTCACATCTGTTCCCTCCAACGTTTTGTGTATAATGCCAATGAATTTGGAAAAACAAGCAAAGAACTGTACCTTAAATTGAAGAAATATCTGATGTTAATTGTTAAAATAAGGAGCCACGGTTGTTGTCGCTAACTTACCATATATTCTTTTAACAAGATATTCCTGATTCGAGGTCAAATCCAGGAATGGAATTACAGAATTCAAGGTTGGTACAAGAGATCCTTTGGTCAGTACAACTTGTTTCAGGTTGGCAATGCTTACTTCTGGAAAAGCAATAAGCACCAGATTGATTGAGTGAGAAGTAAATTGATGACTGACAGGTAAGTAGGAAGGCATGCAGGTTGATAGAGATATGAACAATGGAGATGGATAGACAGATATACATAGATAGCTAGATAAATGCATAACTAGTTAACTAGCTGGATGATGACATTGTGCCTCAGTTCATTTTCCCATACGGCCTCAGACTCGACACAGAGGCCTACATCAAGTGCCTGGAGGAGGTAGTGCTGCCCTGGGTGAAGAGGGTTGCTACTGGAAGACCCTATGTCTGGCAACAGGGTTCTGCACCATGCCACACAAGCAGGAGAACCCAACAAAACTCCTTGTAACAGCAAAGATGAAGTGAAGGCAAGGATTATCAGCATTCAACAACTTAAACAAGGATACTGTCCAGAAGAGTTGCAGGAAGTTCCAAAGTCGTCTGGAGACCGTGGTTGAAGTCAATGGTGATTTTATTGAATAAATTTACTCCTTGGTATTTCAGGATATTTTTATGTAATTTTGGTAAATATATATGTTAAAATGAGATGTCAGTGTTATTTTCATTCTTGCATAATTTAGACAACAGTTTATTCACTGCACCCTGTATATACATCGGTAACTGGTTTGCTAGACATATACACAGATAGTTAACTAGTTAGATACATAGATTAAAGAGTTGACCAACTAGATAGATGCATAGACAGTTAAGTAGCCAGTCCATACACTGGTAGCCAGATGCATAGACAGCTAGCTGCATATATATATACATTCAGATAGGCAGAGTGATAAGCAGCTAAGCTAGATGCATGCATAGAAAGTCAACTGGGTGAACATAGACAGACCAATGCCTTCGTCAACCAAGAGATATACTTACCTCCAATTAAATTATCTTCACTACCAATTCTTTTCAAGCAGTTGTTAATACTGGGGATTTCTTTGGCCAGTTTAGCTACAATGGTCAGCGCTACCCACTTGAACATGAAATAAGAAACAGACATACAGAAAACATTTAAGAATTAAAACAAACACCACACACACACATCTGCACACAGCTACACATAATCAAAAGGCTTTAACCCTTCTGACACCAGCCTGGCTGAAACTGCCTCTGGCTCTGAGTACAAATATCTCAGTTTCAAAAGTTTTGAATTAAAATCTTTCACCAAACCTGAGTCACAATTTATGTTCCTAACACTAGCTGAATGATAACTAAGTCATTTTACTAAATTCTTTGTTATATTTAAAGTAATTGAAAGAAACACAGAACATCTCAACAGAAATACGGTAACAAAAGGGTTAAAATATATAATAGAGAAACAATTCTTAATCCTTTTGATACCAACCTGGCTGAAACCACCTCTGACTCTGTAGTACAAATGTCTTGTTTGCATAAGTTTAAGTTTTGAATAAAAATCTTCCACCAAACCTTAGTCTCAATTTATGTTCCTAACACTAGCTTAATGACAACAAAGTTATTTTACTAAATTCTTTGTTATATTTAAAATTAATTAAAAAAAAACACAGAGCATCTCAACAGAAATATGGTAACAAAAGAGTTAAAATATATAATAGAGAAACAATTCTTAACCCTTTTGATACCAACCTGGCTGAAACCACCTCTGACTCTGTAGTACAAATGTCTTGTTTTCTCAAGTTCTGAATTAAAATCTTCCACAAAACCTTAATCACAATTTATTTTCATAACACTAACTTTATGATACCTAAGTAATTTTACTAAATTCTTTGTTATATTTAAAGTAATTGAAAGAAACACAGAGCATCTCAACAGAAATACAGTAATGAAAGGGTTAAACTATAAATATTGTTAAAACATAATCATCATCATTTCCGTCCGCTTTCCATGCTAGCGTGGGTTGGACAATTTGATTGAGGTCTGGCGAACCAGATGGCTGCACCAGACTCCAATCTGATCTGGCAGAGTTTCTACAGCTGGATGCTCTTCCTAACGCCAACCACTCCAAGAGTGTAGGGCCAGTCAGGTGGTACTGGCAATGGCCATGCTCAAATGGTGCTTTTTATGTGCCACCTGCACAGGAGCCAGTCCAGTGGCACTGGCAACGACCTCGCTTAGATGTTTTGTTCACGTGCCACCAGCACAAGTGCCAGTGAGGCGAAGCAGGAAAAAGAAAAGGGTTTGTCACTGATAAAATTGTAGACAATGAGGAAAAGACTCATATGAGTTAAGTGATTAACTGATTGATGGTAATTAAAAGAAGTGCAATATAGCCAGAACCTCTAGTTTTATTGACCAAATGACAATCCAAGATTCAAAAAAATATTATTTTCAAAAGCTATTGACTAAGTTGAAAGTTAACATCCAACACCTGACCCATTGCTGACAAGAAGGGCATCTGGCCTCAGGAAATTTACCTCCATCTGACCCTTGCAAGCATGGAAAAGTGAACATTACAAGAATACAGGATGTTGTTATGTATGTTTGTAACCAGCTGCTGGTTCTGCAGAATTTTATATTCATTTTATTAACTCTTGGAACCTGTAAGTGTTTCAATTAAAACCTTATCCAAAACCAAAGCCCTTGTCTTTTTTGTTTCAAAACCAGGTCTGCAATTAGAACCCCAGTACCTTGTTGATGTAAAACATTGTTTATTCCATCATCATCATTGTTTAACGTTCGTTTTCCATGCTGGCATGGGTTGGACGGTTCAACTGGGGTCTGGCAAGCCAGAAGGCTGCGCCAGGTCCAGTCTGATCTGGCAATGTTTCTACGGCTGGATGCCCTTCCTAACGCCAACCACTCCGAGAATGTAGTGGGTGCTTTTTATGTGCCACCTGCACAGGTGCCAGACGAGGCTGGCAACGGCCACAATCGGATGGCGTGCTTTACGTGCCACCGGCACGGACGTCAGTCGGGGCGGTGCTGGCAGCGGCCACGTTCGGATGGTTCTCTTACGTGCCACCGGCACTGGTATCTCAGCTACAATTTCCATTTATGTTGAAAGATTTCGATTTTCACTTGCCTCAACAGGTCTTCACAAGTAGGGTTTGTGTCACGAGAAGGAAAGATATGCATAAGTGAGCTGGCTACATCCCAGGTAGAGGCCACGGGTTATGGTCTCACTTGTCCTGCCAGGTCTTAACCAGAAATCATCAAACAAAACACAAAACTGAAACTAAATAAATGAAAAATGAAAAATAAAAGCTCACCTTTCGTATTCGTTCTGTCCAGAGATAAAGATTTGCTTCACTCACAGAAAACCGGTTCCACACCTGGAATTAACCAAAGGTAAAGAAATCATCAAAAAGTTGAAATAAATAAATGCAACATAAGAGTTGTCCTGCCACGAGGTGAGCCACCATTCCATGGGCCCTTAACTCCTTAATGGATTCATACAGGCACCGTTGTGGCACACAGCATGTTTTGGGTATTTTAGACCTGGTCGTGCCCTTTACTCTCTTCAGATCGGACCACAAATGGTTTCTTCCAGAAGAAGAGACAGAGAGACAGAAAGAAAGTGTTGGAGAATGGGAAGAATTGACCACACCCCACCCAAAATACAAGAATGGTCCTTAGTTCACCAACCCCAAAAGGATGAAGGACAAACTGACCCCAACAGGATTTGAACTCAGAGCACAAAGAGGGGTGAAAGGCAAAGTGGCTGACAATATGTGCATCTCTGATCATGAGCAGAAGTAGTGGGGGAGCATCATAGTCATGTGTTGAGAGGGATTCTTTGGGGTTTGAATAATTCACCCTTGGAAACATCATTCATCATCCTTAAACAAGCTTTATTCAGGGATCTTTTAAGCTGGATGGGTTTCTCCAACTGAAAAAAATTCTAACTGGGCCTCACCTACAAGGTCATGTGCTGTTTATTTTGATATGAAGTCACCATGTTACGCACATATGGTTATGATGCATGCACCTGGTGCACCCTTATCAGATGAGTGGTCATTATTGGAATATTGAGCTTCATATATTTGTACCCCAGCATCACTTTGGTGGTGTGTGCTGCTCTCTCACTCAATAATAACAATTCTTTTTACTATAGGCACAAGGTCTGGAATTTTAGGGAAATGGAGCTGCTTGATTACATCAACCCCAGAACCTGACTGGTAGAATATTTCATCAACCCCGGAAGGATGAAAAACGAAGTTGACCCCCAGCAGTATTTGAACCCAGAACCTTAAGACAGATGAAATGCTGCAAAGTATTTTGTCCCAACTGCTAACAACTCTGCCCGCTCACCACCTAATTAACAATGATGACGATGATGATGATAAAAGTTGATCTTACCTCATTACCAGTGTAGGAAAAAACATCTTGGGTTGTGTCTCTGGTGGTGGTCGAAGACTGTGGAGTACGAGCGGCCACCTGGTACTGGTATTTACGTAGAACACAGGTACTGTCGCTGGCTGAGCGGCCGTAGTTCCAGAATGATGTGCTGCTACTGGACAGGGTCTCTGGAGAACCTACAAATTTATGGTCAACGCAGAACATTAAATATTACAGGAGGGTAACAGCAGAGAAGGGGACAGAGCTGCAAGTGGATAGGGGAGTGGTAGATAAATGTGTGTGGAGGCGCAATGACCCAGTGGTTAGGGCAGCGGACTCGCGGTTTCGATTCCCAGACTGGGCGTTGTGAGTGTTTATTGAGCGAAAACACCTAAAAGCTCCACGAGGCTCCGGCAGGGGATGGTGGTGATCCCTGCTGTACTCTTTCACCACAACTTTCTCTCACTCTTACTACCTGTTTCTGTTGTACCTGTATTTCAAAGGGCCGGCCTTGTCACTCTCTGTGTCACGCTGAATATCCCCGAGAACTACATTAAGGGTACACGTGTCTGTGGAGTGCTCAGCCACTTACACGTTAATTTCACGAACAGGCTGTTCCGTTGATTCGGATCAACTGGAACCCTCGTTGTCGTAACCAACGGAGTGCTCCTAAGTTAAACGTGTACCAAATAGTGAAGGGGTTCTCCAATTGGGGTATGCAAGAGAAATTATGGAATAAGAGCAAAGGATGCAAGATTGCTTCATAACCCCATGGTTTCAAGTTCAATCCTGCTACATGACACCTTGGGTGTCTTTTGCTATAGCCTTGAGCCACCCAAGCCTGGACCGGAAACCATGTGGTTATGAACCAAATATCATCCTACATCGGCATTACTTTGCCCTTACTCCATAACTTCTCTAGCATACCCCAGATTGAGAACCCCTTCTCTGTTTGATACATGTCTATCTACCACTCCCTCATCTATCTGCAACTATCTCCCCTTCTCTATGAGTGGAGCCTGTGGCATGTAAAAAAGCACCCACTACACTTGGAATGGTTGGCATTGGGAAGGGCATCCAGCTGTAGAAACCTTGTGAGATCAGATTCGAGCCTGGTGCAGCCCACTAGCTTGCCAGTCCTCAGTCAAACCGTCCAACCCATGCCAGCATGGAAAGCGGACATTAAACAACGACATGTGTGTGTCTGTGTTGTTATTTCACTTAAGCATAGCAATACTTATAACCTGGTGTTAGAACTCATTATACAAATGCTTCAGAATGAAGTACAAAGTACTGAACAGTAACAAGAAATTAGAATGATAAAGGAATAAGAAATTATATAATGTACTTCATTGGCTTGCAGCTGTTTCTGCTATAAGATGCAATGCACTCATAGTTGAGTGCTTGAGTATCACCCAATAGCTTCATCAGAGTTTCGGGCATATATGTATGTATGGCAGAGGCAGTAGTAGTAGTGATGGCAGTGAGGTACCGATCACCACCAAGCCGAGAGAACCTCTAACTGCCCCAGTCAATCAATATTCTCTAAACCAGTCCTACAAAGGCAGCATATCCAGAACATTCCACAACTTTGTTACTTACTCAGTTGACTTCTGTTCTCTTTTTGTTCTTCTTCTCGTAAATATTGACTCAATGCCTTCAAGTCAGTGATTTGTTCAAACGGATTATCTTAAACATAAAAACAAAAAATTTTTTTTTAAATGGGGAAACAAACATAAATAACCAAAAACAAAAATAATGAGTGATCGCCGTGGATTCCACAATTTAAATATTTCTAACTTTGGGCTCAGTACAAAATCAATCAACCACGACCCATCTGTACAATATTATTATTAGTTCAATACTTAAGGCAGTGAACTGGCAGAATCGTTAACACATTGGGCAAAGTGGTATTTCATCCATCTTCATGTTGAGTTCAAATTCCGCAACGGTCGACTTTCTTTTCATCCATCCAGGGTCGATAAAATAAGTACCAGTTGAGTACTGGGGTCGATGTAACTGACTAGCTCCCAGCTCTTGAAATTGCTGGTCTTGTGACAAAATTTCTAAAACCATTATTAGGTTTTTCCATCATGTTTCTGAAGATGACCATCAAAATCGTAATCTATCAACATCAGTGGAATTTGTAGCTGTGATACCAGTGCCGGTGGCACGTAAGAAAACCATCCGAACGTGGCCGTGGCCAGCGCCACCCTAACTGGCTCCCGTGCCGGTGGTTCGTAAAAAGCACCATCCGACCGTGGCCGTTGCCAGCTTCGTCTGGTCTCCGTGCTGGTGGCATGTAAAAGCACCATCCGATCGTGGCCGTTTGCCAGCCTCGTCTGGCACGTAAAAAGCACCCACTACACTCACAGAGTGGTTGGCACTAGGAAGGGCATCCAGCTGTAGAAACACTGCCAGATCAGACTGGGCCTGGTGCAGCCTTCTGGCTTCCCAGACCCCAGTTGAACCGTCCAACCCATGCTAGCATAGAAAGGGGACGCTAAACGATGATGATGATGATGACACTTTGTGGGTTCAGAGGTGGCTTATTTGGGACAATATTGGCACAAAATCCACAATTGCAATGGGGGCATGTAAGAGCAGAGTCAAGACCTGGCAGGAAACTTGCTTTCCGTGCAACCCTCCACTCCTTAGCTTTTCTGGTCAGAATGAATCCTGAATGCTGTGCTCCAGGGTACACTGCACAATGGTACAACAGAAAAAAAAAAAAAAGCAATCAACCATGACACATACACAGTGCCAAACCAATCAACCATACGCGCCCATACACTGCAGTGTTTCTTGAAAGCTAAGAGTAAAGATTTTGTGAGAAAATAAAAAAAAAAGAAAAGGGTGGGGTAGTTAAAACTCCAACATACCAGAAATTTCTAAAGATGTGACATGTCTTGCTCTCAGACCACTTTGGTTCGGTGAATCATAGCGTGATGAATCGTTAAGACGATAGGAAGTGTTTAAACTGTCGTTCTACAGAAAATAAAAAAAAAAGGAGTTAATAACTACTCGTTACTTACTGCAGTAATTGGGTTTCCAAGCTTTAGTGTGGACAGCATTTACAGTTATGGAGGCAGGACAAAGAATAATGTATATGAATGTGTGCACATATATATATATATATATATAATATATATATATATATATATATATATATAGTACTCTTTTACTTGTTTCAGTCATTTGACTGTGGCCATGCTGGAGCACCGCCTTTAGTCGAGCAAATCGACCCCGGGACTTATTCTTTGTAAGCCCAGTACTTATTCTATCGGTCTCTTTTTGCCAAACTGCTAAGTGACGGGGACGTAAACACATCAGCATCGGTTGTCAAGCAATGCTAGGGGGACAAACACAGACACACACATATATATATACATATATACGACAGGCTTCTTTCAGTTTCCGTCTACCAAATCCACTCACAAGGCATTGGTCAGCCCAGGGCTATAGCGGAAGACACTTGCCCAAGATGCCACGTAGTGGGACTGAACCCGGAACCATGTGGCTGGTTAGCAAGCTACTTACCACACAGCCACTCCTGCACCTACATTTAAATATTTGTACATTTAAATATTTGTTGTGTAAGATTTTTTATGTGAAGTCGTATGTTGAAACAGACATTGTTATATTTCGGAATGGTCATATTGCCAGTTTAGCCAATAAAAACACACGCACTATATATTTGGTGTTATTTTGCTTCAGTGATATTTATTTTTTACATTAATCTTAATCTTATTTCGGCCAGGGTTCTCTCGTCACACTCCTGTGACCGCATCAGTGGTCCTTTGTTTTCTTCTTTCTTATTTGTTTGTGTCTCTCCTTACTAACCGTCAGCCATTTTGTATTTCTATTGTATGTCTTTATTTGCGCACTAAATAAACATAAACGCACATAGAGATATAAGCATGAGCAAATGAAGACATACAATAGAAATACAAAATGGCTGACGGTTATTAGGGAGAGACACACAAATAAGAAAGAAGAAAGCAAAGGACCACTGATGCGGTCACAGGAGTGTGACGAAAGAACTCTGGCCGAAATAAGATTAAAATTAATGTAAAAAATAAATATCACTGAAGCAAAATAACACCAAATATATAGTGCGTGTGTTTTTATTGACTAAACTGACAATATGACCATTCCGAAATATATCAATATATATATATATTTAAATTAACGAAATCTTGGGCTGATGACAGGAATGTTGGAATAGGTATGTATTTCTAGCCTCCCTATATCTAACTAACCCACAAACGCGTTCTCAATTAATCAATTTACAAGTGATCTTTCGTTATTTTTCCCTCTATACCCATCTGTAATGTTTTTGAGTATACATTGTCTGGGAGACTCTTCTTATAGTAGAAGAAATAGCTAAATTCTTTGGCTGCTATTTCTAAAAGTTCAGTATGTGGTAAAGTAAATTTTTTTTGCTGAACCCTAATTATATAAAGTATATATATATATATATATACGTATATATGTATATATATATATATGTAGGTCCCGGGTTGATCCGGGGTTAACCACAGTAAGTAAGGTACTCAATACATAGCAGAGTAAAATTAATTTATTATATAGAAGGAGCTTCTACAGGACTAGTACTGTTTCATTCAAGAGAAATCTTCAGGAAGCTATTTAACAAGAATTGTATTAGCATTTATACATTTAGGCAGGTTTAAAGGAGTGGTGGTGGGGGACTTTTTTGGGGGTAGGCATAGCGCAAAATATCATACTTGGGGGAG
>NC_043014.1:2490010-2495010 GCF_006345805.1 Octopus sinensis
TAATTTATCGACCCCGAAAGGATGAAAGGCAAAGTCGACATCGGCGGAATTTGAACTCAGAACATAGAGGAAGACGAAATACCGCTAACGATTCTGCTTTCTATTAGGACAAGGAGTCTGGTAAACTGGCAGAACCACGAGCACACCAGACAAAATATTTGGCAGGATTTCATCCGTCTTTATGTTCTGGACCCAAATTCCACCATGGTCAACTTCAGCTTTCAGCGGGTTAAGAAAACCAGTACTAGTCAAGTAACAGGGGTCAATGTAATTGATTAGACCCCCCCCCCCGCCTCATCTCTCCCCTCAAAAACCATTGGCACTGTGCCAAAATTTGTAACTATTATAGGTACAATGCTGGAAATTCTGTGTAAAGTGGTAAATTGATTCCATCAAGTCCAATGTTGAATTGGTACTTTGTCTTATGAACCCCAAAAGGATATAAAAAATTAAATTCACTGCAGCAGGATTTGAACTTGGAATGTAAAGAACCAGAAAAAATGCTGCTAGGCCCTCTGTCTGACATGCTAACAATTCTGCCAGATTGCTGCCTAAATAATAATTCTTCCCAATTTTGGCACAAGGCCAGCAATTTCGAGGAGGGGGAGGCAACTCAATTGCTGGTGCCGCATAAAAAGCACCCAGTACACAATGTAAAGTGGTTGACATTAGGAAGGACATGCAGTCATAGAAACCATACCAAAGCAGACACTGGAGTTTGATGCAGTTCCTACTGAACTGCCCAATCCATGCCAATGAAAGACAGATGATAAATGATGATGATGCAAATAATAAAAAAGGGAAGGGAACTTACCTGCATACCATAAATTAGGATAAGAAACTTCAAAATATTGTTGTATGGCAAAGTAACGTCTGTGGAAAGAAGCAAGATGTTTAGTGAGAAATATTTCAACATAATAGAAATATGTGGAGATGTTTTTAAAGAATATTTTATCAACAGAACAGGTAATTAAAATTTTACCAAACTCATCTTTTGTGTTATAATTAATTCCTGATAGGAGGCTTTGTGGAAGAGTTTGGTATTTGCTTTGCAAGAGAAAACATTTCTTCTCTTCCTCACTCCCAGATAGATAAAAAGGTACAGTTTAATAATTGAAAATATATAATTTTTCTCTCCACACAGCAAACGAATAAACCAAACTCTTCTAAGAACTCTCCTATAAATTTATTGTTCCCATAAAATAGGTGCAGATGTTGTTAAGGAGTTTGCTCCCTAACCAAATGGAGCATGCTACCTTCATTTCTCTCCAGTCTACACATGTCTTCTTCATTCAGAACCCACGTCTCACTACCCTGGAGTACAGCCATTCACACACAAGCATCATATAGTCTACCTTTCACTCTGAGAGAGAGTCCTTTTGTTGCCAACAGAGGCAATAGCTCTCTGAACTTCCTTCATCCAATTCTTATTCTATTCTAGAAACAATGCTTTCAGAGCATCCTCCACCATTGCTAATTTGGTCACCTAGGTAACAGAAACTATCTAAAACCTCAAGAGAGCCTCCTGGGCATTTGAGAGGATCTAAGTCCCGTGTGCTCTGAGTGCTTATTGTTCCTGCACATCTACCACATACAAAGACTACTTCATCTGTTAATCTACTGGTGCAAAATGGATGTTGAGCACAGGAGTTGTGTAAACTAAGTTTACGCTCCACATAGCTACACAGGCTCAAAAGAAAAGTTGTATATTTCTTTACTATCCACAAGGGGCTAAACATAGAGGGGACAAACAAAGGGATTAAGTCGATTACATCGACCCCAGTGCGAAACTGGTACTTTATTTATCGACCCCGAAAGGATGAAAGGCAAAGTCTACCTCGGCGGAATTTGAACTCAGAACGTAACATCAGACGAAATACCTCTAAGCATTTCGCCCGGCGCGCTAACGTTTCTGCCTGCTCGCCGCCTTTCAAAAGAAAAGTTGTAATGATGATGATGATGATGACCATCATTAAAATATTAATATTAAAATATTTTAACATTTTGATTGTTAAATTTATTGCATAAGCATTTTGCAATGCGAGAGGAAGTCTAGCTGAAATTTAAATGAAATTACATGTGACCATGGCAACTAAATAGTGAAGAAATGGGCAAAAAATATAGATTTATTGAATGAGTCACATCTGAATGATAACAATAACTTAATTGTTGATTCAAGAAAGAGCAAGTGAGTGGGTAAGTTGAACAGTAGCAAAGAAATGAAATGATATACAACAGACGCTGAAAATGGACATTGAGCACAGGCCCTGTGCAAATTAAGTTTACACACCACGTAAAAAGGCACGTAAAAAGCAGCATCCGAATCGTGGCCGAAGCCAGTGCCGCCTCGACTGGCTTCTGTGCCGGTGGCACGTAAAAAGCACCAATCCGACCGTGGCCAATGCCAGCCTCGCCTGGCACCTGTGCAGGTGGCACGTAAAAAGCACCCACTACACTCACGGAGTGGTTGGCGTTAGGAAGGGCATCCAGCTGTAGAAACACTGCCAGATAAGACTGGAGCCTGGTGCAGCCTTCTGGCTTCCCAGATCCCCGGTCGAACCATCCAACCCATGCTAGCATGGAGAACGGACGTTAAACGATGATGATGATGATAGCTAGACGGGTTCAGAAGAAAAGCCGTAGTATTTAATTATTATTATCATCATTATACAAATTACATGGAAACATGCTGTAAACCATACAGTTCTATATTTAAGAGATGAGGAATTATTTCCATTATTTACATTTGATGGATATTTGTCCTCATCTTGTCTGTTGTTGAAACAACATTTCGGCTGATATACCCTCCACCCTTCATCGGGTATCTTGGGGAAATTTCGAACCTGGGTTCTCATTCCTAAGGTATTCTTCGATAATAATAATAATAACATCGAAGATTACCTTAGGAATGAGAACCCAGGTTGCAAAATTTCCCCAAGACACCTGATGAAGGCTGGAGGGTATATCAGCCGAAATGTTGTGTTAACAACAAACAAGATGAGGACAAATAATAATAATAATAATATCGAAAACTACCTTAGGAATGAGAACCCAGGTTCGAAATTTCCCCAAGACACCTGATGAAGGCTGGAGGGTATATCAGCCGAAATGTTGTGTTAACAACAAACAAGATGAGGACAAATAATAATAATAATAATATCGAAAACTACCTTAGGAATGAGAACCCAGGTTCGAAATTTCCCCAAGACACCTGATGAAGGCTGGAGGGTATATCAGCCGAAATGTTGTGTTAACAACAAACAAGATGAGGACAAATAATAATAATAATAATATCGAAAACTACCTTAGGAATGAGAACCCAGGTTCGAAATTTCCCCAAGACACCTGATGAAGGCTGGAGGGTATATCAGCCGAAATGTTGTGTTAACAACAAACAAGATGAGGACAAATATCCGTCAAATGTAAATAATGTAAATAATGTTGTAAATCTTTTAGATCAAGAGATCTGCTGCTACATAATCCAACATGTGAGCAACACTTGGGTATCTCAGCAGATACAAAAATAAAACTCGTTGACAAAGCAAAAACAAGTCCATGGGAGAAATAAGAGAATGATTACTTACATATCAATATAGAGAATGAAGGCCAGCAGGAGATTGAAAGCAGCCCAAAACAGGGAATTCTGTGAGTATCTCCATAGTTTCTGCTTCCTTAAGACTGCATTAATAAAGGGAGTGGCAATTGTTCTTACCATTTCTAAATAAAAATAACAAGAGTTATAATCACAATAACAATCCTTTAATCCTTTACTATTTAAACCAACCGTATCCGACCCAGATATTCTGCTTTATGCTTAAACCAGCCACATCCAGCCTATCACACCTGCCCTACAATGTCATTCTAAAAATAAACAATCACATCAACATCCTTATCTTGACATCGTATGACATTTGCAAATGAGTGTATTTCGTTGGCCATTTTCCATCTTCCATGAAAACATGTCCAGCCATGGGGCAATACTACTTCGTTTAGAAATAGGTGGGTGTCGGTGAAAAGAAGTGCATCAGGCTGCAGAACGAAACAAGTTCTGTCTGACCCATGCAAACAAGGACAGCTGGGAGTTACAACGATGGAACCAGGTCTGCTCGATCAGGAGTGACTCGGGGTTAAACAACAACAGTAAATGAGGATGCTGGGGTAAAGGATGGCTGTGTGGTAAGTAAAGAACTGCACACATACATACAAACAGTTCTTAGTTTCTGTTGTGAGCTGTACTCTTTACTCTTTTACTTGTTTCAGTCATTTGACTGCGGCCATGCTGGAGCACCGCCTTTAGTCAAACACATCGACCCCAGGACTTATTCTTTGTAAGCCCAGTACTTATTCTATCGGTCTCTTTTGCCGAACCGCTAAGTGACGGGGACGTAAACACACCAACATCGGTTGTCAAGCAATGCTAGAGGGACAAACACAGACACAAACATACATACATACACACATATATATATACATATATACGACGGGCTTCTGTTCAGTTTCCGTCTACCAAATCTACTGACAAGGCTTTGGTCGGCCCGAGGCTATAGTAGAAGACACTTGCCCAAGATGCCATGCAGTGGGACTGAACCCGGAACCATGTGGTTGGTAAGCAAGCTACTTACCACACAGCCACTTGAACGATTCCAAGGGTTTTGTTTGTTTTTTCTTTCTTGCCAGTCAATAGTTCACCTCTTTCTGACAGTCTTACATAACGGATTGAGACAGAAAAATACAAGATCGATCAGTACTTGATTGATATTTTCGATCTTGTCGTTTATCCATCGATGAATAGATAAGGTAAAGTTTAAAAGCAATACTTCGGTATTCGTACGAGAAGCGTCCGTTTATTGTACTACTTAAGAATCAGCCGTTTTACATTGCCGGTTTAAACTCTAAACTTTACACCGTTCGGAGAGAATTAGTCATCATTCTTCCGGGAGAGATTACTATAAAAAAAAAACCAATTCTAAGCTCCGTTTCTATTGTTTACGGACATTTTT